>NW_026940954.1:0-12288 GCF_032062105.1 Saccostrea cuccullata
CGGGGGGGTTTTTTTGGCTCTCGAAAGGACCGGTCTCCACGTCCCACAGTGCAATTCGAAACCGCGACGTAAGGTTTGACTCCTTACTTCGCGACTCTGAAAGACGCTCTAACCACTGCGCCATGCGGGCAACTCAAAGTATGAAGAGTTCCACAAATTTATGTCCATCAGGAAATACAGTTTTAAACTATTTATACTACTGAACAATTTCTACAAAATTAAAAAGTTTCAAGGTAAGATGCATGTTTATAAAAAAAGAAATTACAAAGTTTTGTAAACCTCCAAAAGTAATGATAATGGTAATGCATTACTTTACTAAAGTTATGGTAATGTAATGCAATAAGAATATAGAGTAACGGTAATGATAATTTATTGCACAAATTGTTGAAGTAATGGTAATGTGATGCATTGCTTTACAATGTAATTTGCCCCTAGCCTGCCCCCCCCCCTTCCCACGTTTCAAGTAGGGGTAAAATTAGCATCAGTCACATCACAGCTCAATAACAGCTCAATAGTAAGGTCATTATCGATCTGGCCCCAAGACCATAAACCGAGAAAAGACTTGTCAAATTTTCAAAATTTTATATAATTTTTGATTGATAACAAGATAGATTTTTTACAACATCTTTAATATGTAATATTTTACAAATCTACAAAGTTTTGATAACTTATGACTTATAAATGAAAAGTTATTCAAAATCAAAATTTTGACTTAAGTCTGTTCTCAGTTTATAATCTTGGGGCCAGGTACATAAATTTAGAATATTTTATTCTTAGAATGAAACATTATAATTATATTCTGTTGTGTTTGTTCTTCATTTTTTAAAGCTAATCGTTAATTTAATCTAAAAATCACCCAAAGTTTGGCATTGAAAATCAATTATATTGTTGATTCTCACTAAACTTGACGCATTTATGATTATACACCTATCCATAATTGCAATTAAAACATTGCTCTGACGTCATGCCTTTGTTCTTGTAGTATAAAAATGTTCATGTAGTAGTCCGATGATATATTATGGGAACGGTATTTAAAAAGCAAAAAAAAAAAAAAAAAAAAGAAGATAAATAAAAAAAAAAGTTCAGCTTCCAAAAAATGTAGGGTAAAACTTCAGGGAAGGCAAACGCAAGGGAATTAGGTAATTTTAATATACCAAATCTATGCGAAAAATTCGAATTTAAACCTTTTTATTATTTGAATGCATTTTTTGAAAGTGTTTCTGATACAGCATTTTGAATAAGCGAAGTTAATTTGACTTCTGAGAAAGACTCTGCTAATTTATACATTTCATTATATTTGTTCCCCGATGGCTTTTAAAACATGTAAATTTTCATTATATGAATTAAAACTTCACAAAAAATATCCACATTTTTACTTTTCATAGTGATTCTTATAATATCATCCAAAAATGTGTCTATATTAACTTAGATTTATGCATATAATAAATTAAAAAAATCCAGAAAAAAATTCCTTCACTACCGAGCAGCTGTCCTATTAAGCTGAATGTCTGCCATTGAATGAATGATTGTTTTTTGTATAACGTCCCTCTCGAGAATTTTTCACTCACATGGAGAGGCTGCCATTCAATGAATGAAATGAAACAAGAGTTTAAACACTGTTTTTCTATCTCATTTTATCTACTTATTAGACGGGTAGGAAACAATACCTGCATATAAATTCCCATTATGTAATAATCGGACTCCTGTAGGTAATTTTTGGACATTTGAATGACAATGTTTCAAGTAAGATATATGCCTATACTATTCCATATGAAAAGTAACAGTATTCGGCATATATTATTACTTAAATTATTGAACACAGTTAATACTCACCTTTAATTTAGAAACGAATGTAACTAAAGGACAAGATAGGGTTACAGCTGAGTCTGGCCCCTTATTTGATATAAAAATCAGAACAATGGTTAGATTGTTATAGTTTGTATTTAAAAAGTTAAAATGATGCTTACTTTAAGACAAGCACTAATTTGGATCCAAAGCTTTCATGCATGGAAGCACTAGAGGGCAGAAATAGACATTTTTCCGAATTTTCTCAATTCTGGTGCAATTTCATCATATTTGGAATACATTTGTCTTCGAAAAACATAGAGCACACGCTTGCTTATCTGAGATTTTTACACATATGCTGCATCTGATTTAAATGTTTAAATTTGGTCGATAGGCAAGCATGTGCTCTATGTTTTCCGAAAGATAATGAGCTGTAAAATTAATGAAAATTTGCATGAAAATGAGAAATTCCGAAAATTGACCTATTTCCTGAACTCACTGTGACTCCTGTATATTTTAAATCTTAAAACCAATTATCATATTGCGGCAGGGGTGAAAACAGGTTTTCATTGATAAACTGTTGGATCATTCTGAAAGACAACTAAAATGGGGGCCAAATGATGGGTTACCCTATTTTTTTCCTTAGACTAGCAATGAGAGCCAAACGTTGTAATAAAGTCTTATGGACCGAGTAGTTTGTATTTTAATTTACCCTGATATATTTTTTATTAGGATGCGAGAGATAATGCGATGCTGACAAATATAGGACCTACGTATCCATTCTCTAAAGGAGCCATTCAACGAGAAGTGATGACCAGTGAAATCAAAGTAGAAGTCAGCAGAAGTGTTGGACTTATTTACATTGATGGTCATCCTTTAGGTACAGGTTTCCGTGTGGGAAACGGCCTCATCATAACATGTCTACATGTGATTCAGGGTGCTTTTTTCAGGTCAGTAATAATAATAACAATATATCAATATTTCTGAATTTGATAAAATAGGTGCTCAGGCATATACATGGTCTATTAAAATTTACCACTTTTTACAAGTTGGGGAGCAAAACATCAAATGTTATACTCATGACAGAACTGAATAAGTAGATAAGATGTATACTTGATTGTCATTAATGCTGGTAGTGATAATTATAGCAGTTTAAACTTTGAATGGTATATGAGTTCTGGTTTAACACTTTTAAAATTCTTTTTTGAATTTATTGTTAAAAAGATATTTTAAATCAATATTTTTTTTTCGGAAACACTACCGGTCATTATTTTTCAGTTGTACTATAGACATGGTTTAACATTTTATAAGCATCATCCATGACAATAACTTGGTCAGATAAAAATTACTCAGTCTACATTTAAAGCTCAATACAATAAATATCATAAAGAAAGTTTTATTTCCAAATTAAACAATGAGTCATTTACTGACTTTCAAAAAAAAATAAATTTTTAAAATTTCACCAAATTGCATTGCACTTCTGACATTTTATCATCATTTTTGGGCATTCATTTTTCCTTAGTTGAGAGACCAGAGATATTTAACAGGTCTTTAGTAAATAAAAAAAACCATATTCTGAGTCATAGATATGAAGTAAGACATTTAGGCATTTAGTGAAGGCTTATAAATATATACTTATTCATTTATTTTAAATTCGATCAAGTGCATTATCCTTCCATATTTAGTTACCATAGGGTCATAGTAACCGAAAATAAAACCTGCTCTGTTGAATTTCTACCGTCTTCTGTGTGAGTGTGTGTGTGTTTCCTTATCAAGATTTTAGGATAAAAAACACTTTTTCTTGAATAAGAATATTATACAGCCACAAACAATGGGAGATTCTATTATAATTGTTTGTGATTTCTGTGAATTTTAATTGAACATGTGTTATGTTTTCTGGATATCTGATTTTTAAAACTCTACTGCAGAAAAGATCTAGAATTTTGTCAGAATTAAGTGTACTTAGGAAAAACGAAACCTGTCAGTTGAAACTAAATGTCAGGTACAATTCATCGATCTTCAGTCACCATTCCGTGGACAATTTCCATAAACTGTTAGTGACTTTTCCGTTCAACTTTCAGTGATCTTTTCGTCAACTTTAGTGACTTTCCGTCAACTTTCAGTAACCTTTCCGTCAACTTTCATTGATCTTTCTGTCGACTTTCAGTGACCTTTCCGTCGTCTTTAAAGTCGTCTTTTAGTGACCTTTCCGTTATCTGTTAGAAACATTTCAGTCTCAATTTAGCAATTTTGTCACTTGCCACTTGTCACTTTTGTCACTTGCTTAATGGTTTATAAACAATTGTCGTTCCTCAACAATACATTTAATAAATTTGTTATCAAATCTTAACTTTGTTTTTTTTTTCCTATCGTGACGTAAAAAAAATTAAGGTACCCAAAACTGGTAAAATTTTGAGCTCAGATAATGTGATTATAGACTAGAAAATATGTCTAGATAAGTATTTATCTATAATGTTACAAAATAAATTATAACAATGTAACTGTGGACTCATAAAATTTAAAATGATTTTTAATTTTCTAATTAGATTTAGAAAACAAAAATTCACTAAGTGATCAAAAATAATGATCCGATTCTCGAATCAAAATTTAATAAGGACAGATGATACAAACAAAAATTTTCTTGGAAGATACTTTATATAATGTCACAGGTTCAGAAAAGTGAATAATTCTTAGAATTTTTTCTCCAAAGAACTGGAAAATGAAATAGACTTGGAAAATAGTAGTAATATTTCAATGAAAAAACAAATATAGACACATCACACTCAGTGAAAGTTTACAGATGAAAAGAAATGTTCCAATATGTTATCTTGGTGCTAAAAGTGTAATATAAAGTTATTAAAAATATTCCAAGCCAAGACAAGAATATATACACATCGCAGCTCCTTGTTACATCATGTGAACCCGTGTTCCATTTCAACAATTTCATCAATTTTAATTCACCAATTATCAACATAAAATCGTAGCGGAATAGATAAGGTCACAGACTTTCAAACTAGAGGCCAGGGTTCGATTCCGAGTTTGTGAAAAAAAAAAATAGATAAATATGATGCTATCAAATCAGGAAAAGGTATTTTCTAAGTAACAAAATAAGTCGATTATTCAATAAAAGGATGCAATTGAATGATAACTGAAAGGTCACTGAAGTGTATCTGCTATTTAGTCCACCGAATGACAACTGAATGATCACGGAAAAGTCACGGGAAAGGATCTTTTCATTGACCTTTCAATGACCATTCAGTGAACATTCAGTCACCATTCCATCGGCTGAATGGTGTAATTTCATCCTGTGTATCGAACTTAATACACGAAAGCTAAGAGCCGACCAAATGACTTGAGCTTCTAGGGAAGTATCAATGATCTATCCTCCTGTTGCATGAAGCACACACAAAATGGAGACTTTTCTCAACTCTTTTTCGTTCTTCACAACCTTTTAATTGATGTAAAGCTAAATAAATTTAATAAAAAATTGAAAACAGTACTTTTTGCCACTGTAAAAACGCGTAACAATTGTTCCATTTCAATCATTCGCCGTTAGAAGTAAAATATTTCAGCTTTTATATGAAATTCTAAATAACTTTACATGTTACTCTTTCATGTATATAAGTGAATCTGATTCCAGAGAACCGTTTCTTAATAATCACTATTACCCAAAAGGAAATTAAGCCACGCTCTGCAGAGTAGCAACACTTTACATTGTTACACGACAACTGATATTTTATTTTAAACTGAACGAAGATTTGCCCTTGTTGTATCGAGTATTGTGAATAACCACCATGAAGTACATATTATGTGACTAAATAAAGTGACCGATTACGGTGATAGAGCGTTTGCTTGGTGATTGAGAGACCTGGGTTCTATTATCGTGTACGTTCGGCGCCTAAAACGTAAATATAGCTAGTGATGTTCCTAGTGATTTCAAATTGTCTAAAAGTTCTTTGGAAGTTTTAAGTATTACAGTCAAGGGACATAATTATTTGTCACTTCTGCGAAAATCGCGTCACGTTTTCTCGCATGTTTGGTAAAGTCGGGCTGAGTACTATTTTTAAGACAAAAGATTCCCCTTTCTATTTTTATCTTTGTGTTGTAACACTAAAATTGATGACATATATACACAATATTTTTGTCGTCTGCTTTATTGTTTGTCAATAAATTTATGTAAAAACAGCATGGGTTGGAAGGGTAAAGAATTAGATATGTCCATCAGAAGTATGGTTGTAGAAGCATATAAAAACAACAGAAATACATCAGAATTGGCGAGGATTCGGGAATCCCTAGGTCAACAATACGTAGTATTGTTAAAAAGTTTGATGAATCGGGACAGGTAGAAAATCGACGAGGAAGGGGGAGGAAGAAAGTGTTTACCGACAGAGACAAAAACAAACTTTCACTTGTAGTTAAAGAAAACAGACGAAGAACTTACGAGGACATTTCAGGTATAATAAATGAGGAAAACGATCATAGATTTTGTACAAGAACTATAAAAAGAAAAATTCACGAGCTTGGGTACAAACGAAGGGTTGCCAAGAAAAAAATCGCTATTCGTGAGGCCAACAAAAAAACTCGCTGTAAATGGTGCAAGGAGAGGAGAAATTGGATTGTTGATCGTGAGTGGAATAAATGGGTGTTCAGTGATGAAAGCCAGATAGAAATAGGAAAAAATAAGAAAGTTTATATCTGGAGAAAAGACGAGGAAAAGTACAGTGCGCAGCTTGGTGTCCGCCATCTCGACGACAGCTGAGTATCATGATCTGGGGTTGTGTTTGTATAAAAGGAATGGGAACTTAAACTAGTGTTGAAGGTAACATAAATGCAAGAAAATATATTGAAATATTAGACAACAACCTTTGGCCCGTTTTAGCCAGACATTTTCCAGATAACGAGTATGTATTTATGGACGACAATGCTCCCATTCATAGAGCCAATTTAGTAAAAGAATACATCGCCAATAACAACATAATTACAACAACATGGCCTGCCCAGTCACCTGATCTAAATATTATCGAGAACATTTGGTTAAAATTAAAAAGAACACTGGAAACCCGTGCCGAATTCATTAACACAAAAGATCAGCTGATGGCGGAAATTGGACTGCCTGGGAAAATATACCAACTTCCGACATCGAGGCCCTGTATGAAACAATTCCCGGCAGACTAAATGAAGTATTAAAGATGAAAGGCAATTTAGCAAAGTATTGAGGTAAGATGAGCATTTATTAATTTTTAAACAGCTCCTAAATATCAAGGTGCGCTTTGTAAAACTTCAGCGGCCATTTTGAAGTGGCGAATAATTATGTCCCTTGACTGTATATCTGTTACACACCACTTCTTGAAGATATTGTTGCACAGTACTCTTGCAGTTTTTCCTTCACTACTATCAATGTCTTAGTGAGGAGTAACGAAAAAGGCTTGGTTTAACATTTACTAAAACCCGCAATATATGTTTGTTTGTAAGAATTTTTATAAATTTTTCGGAATCCAATATATATATAGGGTAGTTCAAATTCATTTGGCTCTGAAATATTAAAAATATTCAAAACTAACATATGATTTTGAAGAATTTCTTTCTAAGAAAGGGAAGTTTGAGTATTATTATAGAATTACCACTAGTAATATTAAACCCACGCGCTTCTAAAATACAGTTTATATAATGAGCTTTACAAACGAAGACAAATGTTGATACCTGCTTTGACAATATTTTTATATTATTACTGTATGACATTATTTTGTTCAATGCACAACTGCAGTTTTCTGAAGAACAGCCGACAAACATGTGTTGACTATGTATTTAGAAGATAGAAAACGCGTGACCCTGATTATTTATTGATATTCAAGATATATTCAATGACCATACCTTCGATGTTTATATAGTTTATCTCGCAAGGAGAGTTTTAAATTTACATATTTACAAAGAATACATAATATTTAAAATATCAGGAAAGAAATAAACATTTTATAAAACTATGAATGACGGTATTTTTTTCTGGCCTATTAAGTCCGTCCATTCCTTTCATGTTGCATTACTAAAATACCCTCGGCGGGCTTTCATGTCCTGTCGATATATTTAAGTTTAACCTTTTATTAAAATTTCATGCAACAGCTGTCATAATCTTCAGAAAACTGAATTGAAATGAAATTCTCTTTTTAGAGACTTAAATTATTTTGCAAGTAATCTTGCGTCACCATAGTTTTGAATACTTTTTTCTTACATCTCTTCAAATAAAAAAGTACATTTCATTTTATCGATATCATCTTTAAGGACAGATGATACATACAGATTTTTTCTTTGAAAAAGATTAAATATCATGTCACAAGTTTAGAAAAACGGATGGTTCTTAGATTTTGTTTTCCTAGAACACATTATGAAAAACACTTGGAAAATATTAGTAATTTTTCAATAAAATAACAAATATAGACAAATCACACTCAGTAAAGGTTTACAGGTGAAAACAAATTTCAGAATACCGGTATGTTATCTTGGTGCTAAAAGTGCAATGTAAAATGAAGAAAAATATGCCAAGCCAGGTGAATTTTATTTTGGAAAAGCTAAATTGTAAAAATCAGCCTATGCAATGTTGCTAATTTTTTGTCATTTTGTTCCTCCTCTTAAAATTCACCCGGCTTAGTATATTTTTCTAAGGTTTATATTACACTTTTAGCACCAAGGTAACATATTTTGAAATTTGTTTTTTCACCTGTAAACCTTTACTTAATGTGATTTTTCTATATTTGTTTTTATTGATATATTACTAATATTTTCTTAGTCTATTTTATTTTCCAGTTCTTAGGAGAAAATATTCTAAGAATTATCCACTTTTCTAAACTTGTGACATGATATTAAATCTTTTTCAAAAAAAAAAAAATATTTGTATCGTCTGTCCTTAATAGAAAATAAATTTATTTTCATTTCATAATGCATAAAAGGTAATTATAATTTGAAGATTTTTAACGAGTGTATGAAAAACATAATTTTCTTATTAAATATGTCATGGAGTTAGAATGATATGACTAGAAGATGAATAAAAACATCTTATTTTTTTATATATCAGCATGATGTTATGCTTATATCAAAATAATAAAATCACTTTTTTATAATAAAATTGAAATTAGCTCGAAAGAAATAACATCATTCTTACACATTGAACATATAAAACATTTTTGCTGTTTTGAAGTATGTCTCCTCATTTTATTTTACAGCTAGACCACATTTCATTGATTCCACCCGAGTCTATATACAATTTGAGAAAAACGACACCTACAAAACATTGATCCAAGAAAGATATTCAGATTTGAATCATTGGTCAAATTCACACATTAGGAGTTTGATTTTGCTGTTTTGGATTTGTCGAGGCATGAAATACCTGATGTTCATTTCCCCCACCTTAAGCTTTGACCTCATTTTGCCAAATGCAGATTCCATCGGAGGTTCACCTGATTGGGCATCCTGGTGGTGTACAGATGATGGAAGACAGTGAAGTCTTTCCAAGAGTTGTTGAACAGAACAATGATGTTGATAGATTCATTAGTGATTTAAGTAACTGGAGCGTTCAGTTTTCCCTGATAAAAAAGATCATTACACTGAACTCCGTCTTCCACCAAGAAAAATTCTATTTCACACAACATTTGACAAGGGATCGTCTGGCTCGCCCGGTGTTATCATAAAGAATCGCAAACCCTGTGTTGTTTAGATGATGAGGGGTGGTGCTCCGGGATGTTTCTATGAAAATAAATTTCCTGGGCTTCCTGTCGAATATAATAATAGGGTGGAGTACGGATACGCCATGGAAGATATCTACAAGGAAATGGTGTGTTCAACAAATCAAAACGTCAGACAATTATCCTTAGAAAGTTTTAGGGAATGGTTTTAATGCAAATTAATTGAACGGGGTTGAAAGATTCTTTTTTTCAATTGAATGGTTAAAGACCGGGGGGGGTTACACAGTTTTAATATATTTTACTGCCTCTTTGTTAAAATTTCTCGTTAAAATGTGCTAGTTTTGGTTGCCTCAAAAGAGATTTGTGGTATTTTATGATAAAAATTTTCTAATTTTTGGTTAAGTCTTTTATAAATACAAAAACGAATTCAATTTGATTCTGAAATTATTCAGTTTTAATTAAAATAAAGATAAATTTAAAATGCCCCAACCCGTTATAGCTTTACAATTACATATAGGCTTTTTCAGGTCCATGACAATACAAGGTATATAGATTGATAAAGTTATATATTTTGAGTTGTTCTCAGTAAAGTCACCTATGCATGTAAAGTACTCAAACACGAAGAAATCAGTATAAAAGCATATTGTGTGAGGAGACGTTCTTTTATGCTGTATTTTTGATACCATTGTGCTTTTTATGCACGAGTAGACACACTGACAACAACTCAGAATTAAACCAAGTTTAAATTTATGTTTAAATAAATTTTAATAGCTCCAAAAAGTGCATAATTATGTATATTAATCAAGTAGGTATTTCCTAAAAGTTTATTTTAAATTCGGTATCATAGCAAAAAGCACAAGCAAAAACTGTACGTATAAACCAGTAGAGATACAGCCTCATTAGAATCTTCTGTTTACAGTTTTGTTTTGTGGAAAACACTCTTTTGAAAAGAAAGGAATACTGATGATTGCAGAAAAAATCCTTAGAAATTAAAATAATAAGAAGTAACAAAAATGTATTTACTTAATACATGTGTATGATTAAATTTGATTTTTCATTGGTCAATGAAAATGACGAATGGAGAAAAACGCCAAAATGACTGTACATGTATTTATATCCACAAATTTTCCTGATGATCCGACAAGACAATTTCTGGCTATTTGAAGCTCGTTTTTGCTTAACTTTTTGTATAAATTACTGAAACACAATTGAGTGAAACTGTCATTTATTCAAATAACAAATGACTAAGAATAAAATCTATAATACATATTACACAAAGTTATAAAACAATTAATTGGCTGGGCTTAAAACAAAATATACAGTTGATCACAAATTGACTAGTTAAACTTACATATTAGTCACATGACATAATTTTTTCTAATCACATGACACAAAAACAGCCCAGCCAATAATATAATGGTAAAAACACTTCAAAATCAAAAAGGTGGTGCACAAAAAGGCCAAGTCTATTTATAGATGTAAACAACACAAGACACAGTCCAATGTTTACATCAAAATATATGCGAAATCGCTAAAATACGCACCTTTAATATCACAGTCTATTCCATCATGTAACATATAATTACGTTCTGCAAAAGTTTATGCCGAAAACGATGCAAAAACACTGTAAAATACAAAATCACTTGCTGAAAATTTGTGTGGCTTCTTCGACGATAAAAAATGGCTAGAGTGTGTCTCCGGTGAAGATAACATAATTGGAAGAACTCCTCCTGAGTCACATTGATAAATACAATATTTTAACTAAGTTTAATTAATGAACTTCAGCTACACAGAATGTTGACTTGAATACAAAAAATTCCTGAACTTAAAGACATCAAACTGTCAATGAGTATTGTCGGTTATATCTTCACCGGAGACACAAACAAAATAGCATTTTATACCCATATATTTTGTATGAGAATGTCATTCATTTGATTGAAAAATGTCATTAACTATTTTGCAATGTTAGAATAATTTAAGATATATTCCATATTAATTCGAATACAAGAGATGGGATTGGCAAATAAACATCTATTGGTACAATAAATTGTTTTATATACAAAATTTTATAATCTTTATAACTTATGTAATTCACCATTTATTTGTTTCCCTTTGGGTGCCCCATGCATTTACGGCTAGATTTTATAGTTTTGACCAATCAAATAAAGTTATACGTATCACGTGGTTAATTCACTCTATTGTATTGTAACAGATACTAATATACAATTATATATTTCCAATTCTCCATTATTACATGAAAAATTATTATATGAAGTAGCATATAGTACATGTATACATAAGAGTTATATTATTCATTGTTTCTTGTAACAGATATACAATATGTTTCCAATTCTCAATTCTTAAATGAAAAAATACTATTATTATAGTACATAATACATGAATACATATGGATTATATTATTCATTATTTCTTAATTTCATAGCATGGAGAATAAATTTCCCTAAACCAATTAAAACCCTAACATCATAAGAAGTGAGTAACTGAGTAAGCTTGTACATATTTGGTGATCTGAAATAATATGGTTTGATATATTTTTTCCTTAAAGTTTCATAATCAATTGCAACCCAGTTTTTTCTATTTTTTCTATGTTGGATCTTAATAATTATTTTTATTTTCATTTTAACGCATTTTCCTTGGCACACTTAAAAATATTTATATTAATCATGCATGCAAATGCAATCTTTGTTGTACAGAAAACCGCTACGCAAAAATTTTTTGTGCAGCGGTATATATCTTTTCTTTATTTTTTGTTAAAAGTGACATATAGGGCCGAGTGTTTGAATATTTGTATTACCGTAAATATTTCTGA
>NW_026940955.1:0-12743 GCF_032062105.1 Saccostrea cuccullata
CTAACTTAGACAACTAACAAGAATTTTCATTGCATTTTGTGTTAGTATTTGACTAACTTAGTTAACTAACAAGAATTTCTATTGCAAATTCTCTTATATTTCACTAACTTAGTTAACTAACATGAATATTTCTGATAAAATTTGATTTAGTTTTACAATTTAAGTTTTTTTTCTATTTATTTTATAATTATTTTGTGTTAATTTATTTTATTTGTTTCTGGAATGTTGTGTGTGCTGGTGTTCTTTTTTTTTTTCTTTGCATGCATTTTATTTTTTGGACTTAGCCTAAAGTCAAGGCTTAGTCAGGTTTTTGTCAGTTTCAGTAGGGTTAGTTAGCGCACGCGTAAAATGGGGTTAGTCATGCCAGGCACAACTAACCCCCCTACTGCGCCTGCGCGGCTACTTTCTAATCGTAGATTATGATAAAAAACGTTCAAATTAACATCCCATCGTGAATAATGTTCAGTAAATACTCTCAAAAGATTCCAGAATCCTCACCAGCTTGCGTAAATTTCGTAACTCGTAACGTATTTCACACTCAAACGCCGAGGGAAGGTCGGGTCATTTCGTTGTCTCCAATTTTTCACTAACCTTGCAGTTTGCATTCGAAAAATTCCATCCTTCGCGTCAACATTGCCAAGAAAATGCTGTAGTAAATAAAAATATGTTAACAATAGGAAAACATGCTTTTAAACGCGGAGAAACACGAAGATAAGTAGCCTCCTTCGATCTAAACACATCCAGTGCAGACACAGCTCGGCGTCACTTCCGCTGTGACGTCAGATTCATTCGTATTCAATCGTAGCTACTCGGCTATTTCCGAAATCCTCTTCGGGTCTTGTTCTCCTATACGGAACAGGACGAGTTTGATCCGACCGCCCCTCCATTATGTAAAAGTAATATTGGGGTTTCATTTGTAATATACTTTGGACAGTGTTATGAATTATTTTAGAAAATTTTAATTAATAAATATATATAAAGACTTGTGACGAGATTACCTCAAACACGTATATATAAGATATAATCCACAATATTAACGTTCCTTTCTTTTGCAGCTTAACGTTACATCACAGGTATATAACTCTGTCTCTCTAATTGTTCACAAAACCGACTGTTCGTTTTAATGTTGAATTTATTTTTTTTTCTCTGGTGAAGGCAGTTTATGTTCAGATGTAATAATTATTCTGAAAAAACATATTTTGATATAGGAATAAAAATCTGGTAGTGTAGGGAGACACCCCTTTATGATAGTGGACACATATAACAGAATGTTTACGATACTACAATGTTTCAGTGCTTAAATGAAACGAAAAAGATTGAAGATCTAAGGTCCGCTTATATCATTTCACTGTCAGTTAAGAGACGCATTTTAGGATGCAAATCTTGAGTTTGGGGAGAAAAAATGACGTATTATTGCATTGTTACGTCATAGTACATGTAGAGCTCTACAAAAGGTAAAGGCGTGAGCATGTATAATACGTGCTGACCTGTTACATATGCATGCAAAACAACAGGATAATATTATTAAACCACCACTTGAAATATGGAAGGGCATATAGTAATTGGGGTGTCCGTCTATTACGCTTTTGGGTACCCACATCTTAACCTCTACTCCTCCTTTACCATAGTCCGAATTAAATAGCTGATACCCCTCCCTCCCTGCATTGCGTAAAATGTTGAGGTTTCATTTGTAACATACTTTGGACAGTGTTATCCAATTTTATGAAATGTTAATTAATAGATATACATAGACTTATGATGAGATTACCTCCAAACACGTACATATTAATTTTTATGCACAATTAAATAACGTACCTTTCTTTTGCAGCTTACATCGCAGGTATTTCTGGTGATCTAAGTGTTCATCATGTTCACTCACAATCGTTTGTTTACTAGGCATTTCGTTTTTGTTTTTTTTACATTGAGTTTTAGTTTGTCCGGGTGATGGTTGTTTTCAATTAGATGAAACACACTAATTTTTAAAACTTCTTTTTATTTATAATTATATGAGCATAGAGCTACAGTTCTGCAGCTAATATGAGGAACAATTAATTTATGGTCTATATCTTGAATTTAGAGAAGGGGGGGTTGATGTATAACTTAACAAAATTGTCGAACTATTCTTCTTTCAACGGTGACGTTCTATAAAAAAAAATATTGGGGGAGAGACTAGAAAGGATTTATTCTAAATGGTATACTTTTCAACTCCGTACCTCTGCATTTACATTATGTATAGGTCTTATACTTTATTTTAATACAGCGTGTATTGCATTCTTTTTATTATCTTAATTCTCTCTTTAAAGAATGCCCATGTTTTTATTTTATTTTGACAGTGGAGAAAGTGAATCTCAGGTGATTGCCTAAATATGAATAATCAACATGCCTGGGGAGGATCCAGCAATTCTTGAAAGGGGTTTAGGTCGATGCCCCCAGTACTCATGCATAGAATCACATCACGGCCAATTCAAGTCCGTACATTTATAAGAAGGAAGACCTCCAAGAACAGTTGACAAGCAAAAAAAAAACAAAAAAACAAAAAAAAAAAACAAACAAACAAAGAAAACCCCCCCCCCAAAAAAAAAATATGCAGCACACATTTAAATAACTTTGGGGGGGGGGGGGGGGGGGGGGTAGAGGGGGCTTTCTGTAACTTTTCTGTTTGGTACATTACTTTCAAATGTTCGAATCTGCGTATTTTCCGGCAACAAAAAATGTGGAGGGAACTTCCAAATCAAATATTGATTAAAACCACAGCAAGAGATTATTTTCAGAAAAAGTGAGCCCCCTCCATCTGCATAGTACGGAAACATTTTAAACTTTTCTCTTCATTGGTTAAAAATATTTTATGCATACTTCTAAAAGTAAGTTACTTCTGAAGATGGTCAAAAATGGTATATATATATTCTGGAATCTTCCCTGCATGTTACTTGTGGATGTTCGGAGCCCTCAGTCGGGGTTGTGAATGTACACGACGGAATTTATCGATAAAGCAAATACGCGAAAATCTACAGACCTAGCGAGCTGAAAGGACAGAGATTTTTCATATTTTCAAATTATCAGACGTATTTATGTAAATATCCATATTATAGAAAAATATGTCTCTCTCTGTATCTCTCTTTCTATGTGTGTGTACAAAAATTAAGGGGGGTCCAACCCCGGACCCCCCCCCCCCCCTTTCTGCATCCGTCAATGATCAAGGCCTTCTTGTATATATACATGATGAGATTTTTTCCAATATACATGTATTCTCATTTATCGATAATTCTTTTGAAATGACCAACCCATATTGATATTTTCTAACTTTAAATATGCGAGCAAAACAGATAAGGAATAGTCGTTGACTTCTTGGGTCAGATAGGGTATAGTCGTTGACTTCATGGGTCAGGAACCCCCTAAAATTTGCAGAGTTTTAAAATGAATATACTAAACCAAGTGTCGTTGAATTCCAGAGCTTCATATAGCTATAAAATATAAATCTTTATTCCAACTTAACACAAATCGATGTTTTCTATTTAAAAAAAAAAGGGGGGGGGCAAGGTCACTTTTACTTGATTTAGTCTATACATTCCATAAATTCAAATTCAAGGAGTGGATTTTGAAAACTAAACCTGGACAAAATATATACCGGTTGCACGGTTGCCTTGCGCTCTAACAAGGAATTTTCCCCTGGTGAAGGGGGTATCCAAAACTGTCCATCCTATTATAAAATAAAGTACAATAGACCTCATAATATTTGGGGGGGGATAAAAGGGGCTGACGTATAAATCTGTCAAATTGCCATAATTTCATATATCTCTTCATAAATATCTTGCAAAGCTTTAAAATTATCTGACATTACAATCTATAGGGGTTGAGTTTCCCGAGATGGCGAAAAGGGGATTCGCCTATAGAATATTTTTTTTCACACTGTAAATTAAATAATCCTCTGAATTAACAGAGAAAGGGGCGGAACCATGCACTCCCATAGATCTATATCCGCGTATATGGGTACATTTCTTCTTTGCGAGAATAAGTGAATAATCTTGTTTGTAAAATAATACGAAACACTTGCAAATTCAACCTGTACTAAATGTTTCTATATAAATTATAATTACGACACCAAATTAAATTGTGCTTTCATATATATAGTACCATTTGTTCAAGGTAAGCCACTATATAGCACCTGGCGTTACTTATTTTTCTTATTAAAAAAAAAACGATACCTAATATATACATTATTAGGTACGGGGTTTATTATTTATAAAGGAAAAATAAGGACTGTATATTAGGTATGGATTTTAAAATATATTTTTTATATACCCGGTAAGAAAAATAAGTAACGTCAGGTACACCTGAGGTATAAACTTGTAGCTATTCTTCAGAAAGCAGCAGTAGTATGTAGTGTACATCTGGCCCTGAATGATATACTAGAAGAAAAAAAAAATCCCCACACAGACATTAAGGGTTTTTTTTTAAGAAGATGGATATAGAGGAAGAAAAGAATATTTTATCAATTAAGTTTATTACGTCTACAGGGGTGTTGAGGAATCGAGTACCTGAAACGGGGATTTATTGAATATCATATATGTGTAAAACAGAAGAAACTGATTGTAAAGTATTAAGTGAAATTAGTGGGAAAATCCCATATTTTCAAGAAAATTCAGATTGTGGATTTTATTCGCTCAGTGGCTCATACCGCTCCTGGATTAGAAAGCCTTGACTCGGGAAGATATGGCTCATATTAAGGATATCGAATACTAGCCGTTCATAATGTTTAAATTAACGTTTTTCCACTCATCCATATTTTACTCCACATATACGGCATCGGATATTTCCGGTTCCGTTTTCCGTACCCAATTTCTTGATCTTGAAAATGGTCTTGATCATGACTAAATAAACTCAGACTTAATAACCACCAATAAATAGATATGAAAAATTAGTGTATTTTGTTTCTAGTTTAAAATTTATATTTTAAGTGATTTAACATGGAAGTATTGTTTCCGTTTAGCAACACCTGAAACATTTCACAGAGGTTATGATATAAATGCTTCCTTTGTAAAATATGACTTTATCCCCCCCCCCCCCCCCCCCCCAAACAAACTAGCTTCGATTAAATTGGTAGTAAGTTATGAAACTTCAGTTGCGACTCTTGAAAAATTCAGTCATCTGTGAACATTTTACAAACACCTGAACAGTATAAATTAACAAATCATACATATACACGTGTATATATACATGTACATGTTTTCCTTTTGACCAGCTGTTGGGTGCCATTGTCATCTTGTTTATTTTGAATTTTCCGAGTGGAAGTAAATAAAAATATACAATATGTCACCATTGTTAAACTCATTTGCTCCAAAATATATAAATGACCCCCCCCCCCCCCTCCCCATTTGAGATCCATCAAGTAGTAGTAAACGAGTCCGTATATGCACGCATCTTAACAATCATTTTGTCTGTTTGTCAGTCCGTCAACCTGTCCGATTTTTGGACATAATTATTACTAGTATGGTGGTATGTACGCTTTTCAGAGAATCCATTTGTGTTGATCAGTCCATTATAGAGGCCTCTGTTTTAGAGAATATAATCTTCCATCGAAGCCTTTTGAAGTCAGTTACACACATGAAGATCGACTACTGCTCATGAACATGTTGACGTCGCCTGGCTGATCCTCTAGCTTCTATGTTTCCAAATATTTGACGCCTCGGATTTCTTTGCTGATTCGTAAAACTGTGACTAGCAGCACTCTACTAACTAGTGATTCCTTAAATAGCACGTGCTATAAACTTAAACATATTTCTCCACTGATCACAAGTATAAATTAATTGGACAATCTTAGCATTTATTTTCTATAGTTTAGCAATCAGTACCAATATCTATCCATCAATATTTCGTGATCTTTGACTGGTTTGGAGGAAGAATATGGAGGGATAAGTACGATGATTAGAATGATAACTCAGTATTTACACCTTTTGTTTAAATGTTCAAAGGCAATTCTATTTTCATACATGCATAGAGAAGAATCCTCAATAATTTTACTTCAATATACACTTGTTAAAATAGTAATACACGTAAGCATGAGCGCGTCATAAAATATAGAATGGTGATCATGTGTTCAACATTTTACTCGGAATGCTAGGGGTAACGAAAGTTGTCATATGATGTTCAGTCTTTTTTTCTTTTTTTTTTTTTTCCTAACAATTAAAGTAATTCAGTTTATTGGTGTCTGCAACATATTGTCATATTTTGTTATTTCAAGTACTAGTATTTTGGAAGAGCGAGAAAAGGAGAGGTGTCCTAAGATTGACCTTCTTTCAATGCTTTTTTTTTTAAACGCTACCATTTACATGTAAACTACACTGTGTCTGTTGAAAGTTGGGAGGGTGGGGAAGGGTGTGTGTGAGAGAGAGGGTGTGTGTGTTAAACTACGCCCAAATCTTCAATGCATAATAATGTCTATGTTTGCAGAAAGGGGGTGGGGGGTGAGGGAGGCTAAGCCAACCCGCCTTAAAAAGAAATGGAAAAGGGGGGGGGGGGGGTCCAGCACCGAAGTGCCTGTGGTATGATCACAATTTTATTCATACACTGACAGCA
Source organism: Saccostrea cuccullata (assembly GCF_032062105.1). Taxonomy (NCBI): domain Eukaryota; kingdom Metazoa; phylum Mollusca; class Bivalvia; order Ostreida; family Ostreidae; genus Saccostrea; species Saccostrea cuccullata. Next base: position 6,574 of record NW_026940955.1, read on the forward strand.
ATAGTATAAGTCGTGGTACACTACTTTTGGCAGCACTCGAACAATTATTTTATAAAATACAAGGAAGGACGGCTCGTTCTTGCTTTTGAAGGAAACGATCAACATTGTAACTAAAAATGAAGGTGTCAATATAATCATACAATCGGATTGAAGTTTTACATGACTTTAAAGCTCAAGAGATGCTGGGATAGAGGGGGATGGTGTCAGGCAGGGGTCATTCAACTGACATGCACAAAGGAATTCATTTTTATATGTTTTCAGAACTTGAAATTCTTCGGCCCAATCACAAATGACCTTGATCGTGTTGAAGGACTACTCATAGTAAAATATGCTTCAAGTCTTATTTCAAGTCTTATTTTGAATCCATAAATTTGCCTGACTTGGACAAAGATTTTAAGCTGTATGAACACATCCATGTAGAGCTATACTGAAACGCAACAAGCAGTAATCTACAAATGTTTGAAGTTCTTATCTAATGATTTTCAAGAATGAATACAGTAAGGCAAAACTCACTTTTCAAAACATCAGATATTTGATAAGAATGTTACAATATTTTTTAACTTTTATAGAAAGAAACATATGACTGTTAAAAGACCCCTCAGCGACTTTCCAGCTACATGCAGCAGTGGAGTTGCGTACTTTTCAGGAAGCGTTAGCATCGCTTCGGGAAACAAAAGAATTTATTTTTTAAAATCTTGCTGTATTACTAATGATGAAAAGTTACAAACCCTTTAAACTCCATTACTAGTATATTGCCAAATGTTTTGTGCTTTTTTGTGCGCAATAAATATACAGTTTTTTAAATGGGTGGCACTGTAGCTCTCCGGTCTATCAAAATATTTTTTTTCGGAGAGCTACAGATCTGCAGCTAGATATCACACACATACACATTTTGATTAAGTTGTATAATGCTATATTAATTACTCATGTTACATGTAACAAGCAGAGACCCCCCCCCCCCCCAAAAAAAAAAAAAAATAACGGACTGTGTAAGAAGTATATTAAATCTTGTTACGAATTTCCGGATAATAATCACAGCGCTAAAAATAAAATATTATATACATTTATTGACCGAGTTCAAGGACAACACGTTTTGTTGGACCCAAGAACTAAACTGTCTGTCTGACATTTTGGTTCGAGGTCGACAAAACCCATTTTGACGTCAAACTCGGTCAATAAATGTTTTGTAATACTAACTTTTCATTTATTGTTTTTTTTTTTGGACATGTGTATACATGCATTTTATCTGACTTCCGTGCATGTGTTGTTACATCAGGTCCGTCACTGTTGAACACCTGACCAACAAATGAAAATGAGATTAGGCACCGCCCATTCTCATTCAGCGGTCCAACATAATTTTTTTTATGCCTGCTCAGCAACACATTAGAAATGTTAAGAGTTTTTTTTCGAATAGTATTTGTAGGAAAAAATTTCTAAAGGTATAACAATAGAAGTTAATGTTGATTATGCTATAGTCGTTATTGACTAATTGACAAAAGAATTTTCTAACCAACTATGAGGGGTCGGTGTTTAATGGGAATTGGGGAGTGGGATGTACATGTACAAGGTATTACATGCATATTTTATCACCGAACACTGAATTTGAAATTAAAAAAAAGACACTAACATTATGTATCATGGCTGCGGTATTTTACATTTGAAATAAAGTATACAATAACAGGAGATACAACCGATGGGCAGAGCCAGGAAAACGTGTGCCGTGTAAATATGGTAAATAGACTAATGAATACCAAGGCAATTTCATCATTTTAAATTGCATGTATTTTGAATCTGAATTACAGAATGAAATGGGCTTTGTTATGTACAAAGGCAAAATTTCTGCAAGTGAAATAAAAGTGTTTACATGTAACATAAATTCAGTGTGTATTACAAACTACGAAATGCTTTTACGGAACTCTGCAAATATTCGACCAATCGCAACGAGAAATCAAGTTTTTGACATGAATTCCACACAGAAATATGTTAAAATATCACACCTATTGTAATATAGCGGTCTAGCAGAGTATACCACCTTTGCTGTGTTCTTTGCTCGACTAGAATAAAGTGCAGATGTACTTCATCTACAGATTTAGAGTAATTGACCCTGATACAGATTTGTCGTGAATGCCACAGCTCTCGAATATGTGAAATGATCAACGGGTATCTTTTTTCTCCCGTTTCGAACAACATCTGAATTTTCCTTCTACAATTTCGAATATTTCTTCTGTAATATTCACAGGGTTTTTTTTTTTTTGTGAATTTCTTTACAATCCGTGTTTATATTAAGCTGGACTTCTGAAATCCGACGTCCTTTCTCGTGAACGCACAAACGTAAAATGTGTATATTTAAAATACTGGTAGGAAGGAGATATGATATTATCCATGCGGTCACTTGAGTAACAAAAACTACATTTTCTATTGGTGCAATTAAAAAGTCATGCATGAAAATTTGTGACATGAGGTTTAATTGGCCATGATACAAGAAAGTTATGGAAGTTTTTGTTTGAATATTGGTGTATCCTGATTTATTTGGACGAATGGCATAGACTCGTGTTTCGCACTTGTCACCACATGTGCTTGGGGACGGGACGCCCCCCCCCCCCCCCCCATTCCGTGTTCCGTACTACAAGGGTTCTTTTACTTTTTTGATTAACATATTCTTCTGTGACATATTCACAAAGTATTGCTAAAAAATCCAAAATTTAAAATCCATACCCTCTGATACTAAAACAGAAAGGCTATAGTTTTAGCTTAAATTTTGGAATTTTTTGTAGTATCGTAAACATTCTGTTACATGTATATATGTCCACTATCATAAAGGGGTGTCTCCCTACACTACCAGATTTTTATTCCTATATCAAAATATGTTTTTCAGAATAATTATTACATCTGAACATAAACTACCTTCACCAGGAAAAAAAAACTAAATTCAACATTAAAACGAACAAACAGTTTTGTGAACAATTAAAGAGACAGAGTTATATGTACCTGTGATGTAACGTTAGCTGCAAAAGAAAGGAAGGTTAATATTGTGGATTAAATCTAATATATACGTGTTTCGAGGTAATCTCGTCACAAGTCTTTATGTATATTTATTAATTAACATTTTCTAAAATAATTCATAACACTGTCCAAAGTATATTACAAATGAAACCCCAATATTACTTTTACATAATGGAGGGGCGGTCGGATCAAACTCGTCCTGTTCCGTATAGGAGAACAAGACCCGAAGAGAATTTCGGAAATAACCGAGTAGCTACGATTGAATACGAATGAATCTGACGTCACAGCGGAAGTGACGCCGAGCTGTGTCTGCACTGGCTGTGTTTAGATCGAAGGAGGCTACATATCTTCGTGTTTCTCCGCGTTTCAAAGCATGTTTTCCTATTGTTAACAAATTTTTATTTACTACAGCATTTTCTTGGCAATGTTGACGCGAAGGATGGGATTTTTCGAATGCAAACTGCAAGGTTAGTGAAAAATTGGAGACAACGAAATGACCCGACCTTCCCTCGGCGTTTGAGTGTGAAATACGTTACGAGTTACGAAATTTACGCAAGCTGGTGAGGATTCTGGAATCTTTTGAGAGTATTTACTGAACATTATTCACGATAAGATGTTAATTTGAACGTTTTTTATCATAATCTACGATTAGAAAGTAGCCGTGCAGGCGCAGTAGGGGGGTTAGTTGTGCCTGGCATGACTAACCCCATTTTACGCGTGCGCTAACTAACCCTACTTAAACTGACAAAAACCTGACTAAGCCTTGACTTTAGGCTAAGTCCAAAAAATAAAATGCATGCAAAGAAAAAAAAAAGAACACCAGCACACACAACATTCCAGAAACAAATAAAATAAATAAACACAAAATAATTATAAAATAAATAGAAAAAAAATTAAATTGTAAAACTAAATCAAATTTTATCGGAAATATTCATGTTAGTTAACTAAGTTAGTCAAATATAAGATAATTTACAATAGAAATTCTTGTTAGTTAACTAAGTTAGTCAAATACTAACACAAAATGCAATGAAAATTCTTCTTAGTTGTCTAAGTTAGTCTAACTAAGGGATTTTTTCTTGAAAACCCCAAATTCCAATGATCAGAATAATTCCAATTTTAAATAATACACTGTTCTGAGTAGTATTAGAATTCAAATGTTTTTAGAAAAATGAATTATCAAACCATATACCGGTATGTCTAAAAATAAAACACTCACGGACACTCACACATTTTCAGAAAAAGACTTAAAACCCTCCATTAATAAATATTTACAGACAGTGAATAAATGAAAACAAGAAATAAAGGGCCCCACCCCCAAAAAAATAATTATAACATGATTTAGTATCACGTTCAAAAACAAATCTGTCCTATGGCTAGTGTACATAGTGAGTCTGGGATCAAGTATTTATTGTAATACATAGTAATGCTCTGTGCACAGTATTAAAAAAGGATAATTGTAATATGTAATGGTGAATCAACCTACAATATGGGATCAAGTATTTATTGTAATACATAGTAATGCTCTGTGCACGGTATTAAAAAAGGATAATTGTAATATGTAATGGTGAATCAACCTACAATATTGAAATAGATAAGTTCACAAGCTGTTACTCTGAAAGCAATTTTCAGCGGCGTTTGAACCACTCAAACCTTTAATTGTTCCTAGTAGGACTAATTTCTGCGGTCTATATATTGTATTAGTTTTAGTTCTCTATGATAGTGTAATTTTATTAATTTTTTTCCTTAAACAACACATTATATAAATCAAGAAAAGGGTGCTAACAACACAACACTGTTATATATAAACAGTGTATTATTTAAAATTGGAATTATTCTGATCATTGGAATTTGGGGTTTTCAAGAAAAAATCCCTTAGTTAGACTAACTTAGACAACTAACAAGAATTTTCATTGCATTTTGTGTTAGTATTTGACTAACTTAGTTAACTAACAAGAATTTCTATCGCAAATTCTCTTATATTTGACTAACTTAGTTAACTAACATGAATATTTCTTATAAAATTTGGCTTAGTTTTAGAATTTAAGTTTTTTTTCTATTCATTTTATAATTATTTTGTGTTAATTTATTTTATTTGTTTCTGGAATGTTGTGTGTGCTGGTGTTTTTTTTTTTTTTCTTTGCATGCATGTTATTTTTTGGACTTAGCCTAAAGTCAAGGCTTAGTCAGATTTTTGTCAGTTTCAGCAGGGTTAGTTAGCGCACGCGTAAAATGGGGTTAGTCATGCCAGGCACAACTAACCCCCCTACTGCGCCTGCGTCGCTACTTTCTAATCGTAGATTATGATAAAAAACGTTCAAATTAACATCCCATCGTGAATAACGTTCAGTAAATACTCTCAAAAGATTCCAGAATCCTCACCAGCATGCGTAAATTTCGTAACTCGTAACGTATTTCACACTCAAACGCCGAGGAAGGTCGGGTCATTTCGTTGTCTCCAGTTTTTCACTAACCTTGCAGTTTTCATTCGAAAAATCCCATCCTTCGCGTCAACATTACCAAGAAAATGCTGTAGTAAATAAAAATATGTTAACAATAGGAAAACATGCTTTGAAACGCGGAGAACCACGAAGATATGTAGCCTCCTTCGATCTAAACACATCCAGTGCAGACACAGCTCGGCGTCACTTCCGCTGTGACGTCAGATTCATTCGTATTCAATCGTAGCTACTCGGCTATTTCCGAAATCCTCTTCGGGTCTTGTTCTCCTATACGGAAAAGGACGAGTTTGATCCGACCATTATGTAAAAGGAATATTGGGGTTTCATTCGTAATGTTCTTTGACAGTGTTATCCAATATTTTAGAAAATGTTAATTGATAAATATACATAAAGTCTTGTGACGAGATTACTTCGAAACACGTATTTATTAGATTTAATCCACAATATTAACGTACCTTTCTTTTGCAGCTTAACGTTACATCACAGGTAGGCTGACAGATATATAACTCTGTCTCTCTAATTGTTCACAAAACTGTTTGTTCGTTTTAATGTTGAATTTAGTTTTTTTCTTGGTGACGGTATTTTATGTTCAGATGTAATAATTATTAAAAAAAATATTTTGGTATAGGATTAGGAATAAAAATCTGGCAGTGTAGGGAGACACCCCTTTGTGATAGTGGACACATATAACAGAATGTTTACGATACT
>NW_026940956.1:0-12465 GCF_032062105.1 Saccostrea cuccullata
TTTTTCATAATTACGTAAATCTCCAAGATCAAGGTCAAAGTTGTTGGTATCTAATGAAAGGTCTTGATACAAAGAATACATATGTGAAATATGAAAGTCCTAGTATCTACTATTGAAAAGTTATAGCCCAAATTATAGTTTGGAATTTTTGTGTAAAAGTGGGACAAACTCCAAGGTCAAGATCAAAATGTCAGATTTAGTGGTACCCAAACAAAGGTCTTGTCATAAGAAAAACATGTGAAATATGAAAATCGTAGGTCCACTAAATCAAAAGTTATGGGCAAGGTTAAAGATTTTGTTGACGGAGAGACCGACTGACGGAAGGACGGACGGACAGACGAATGAGATTTAATGTCTCCTCGCTTTCGCGAAAGCGGGGGACAACAAATGTTATTTGTTCACCTCTTCCGTTTGCCGGACAAAGTCCGTTGCCCCCTGCTCACCGCGGGGAGGTGGAAGTAGGATTTTGAGCAGGATATATAATTTTTTTTATTAATTATTTATTCCTTACTTTACTAAAGACATCATGGAACTAACTTTTTGATTTTGAATATTTACAGCAATCAAACACATTTTTGTGAAATTACGATGTCTTCGAAGTATAACTGCTAACTTTATTCTAATTCAATCGAAATAACGGTACTTTCCCCAATTCTATTTATTTTTATGGATTTCTTTAGCATTGTAACGGTTATTAAAGTTTGTATCTCCCTTATCAGGTCTGGCTCTACGCAATTAAAAGTGGTGTATAATGATTTTTAGTAACATGTGTCTTTACTAATTCGAATTTGTGAGAAAAAAATTATTAAAACTATTCAGAAATTCCCTTTCCTTTTGTTCATTGATAACTTTGAAATCTACCATCATAATATCACCAAAAGTTTTCTGGTGTCAATTCCCGTTTTAATGCTCCTTCAAATTTATATTCTTTTGACAATAAAACTATTTAAAGATAAATGGAAATCTTTGGCATATTGTCTCTGCCGAAAACGGAAAAATTTTATGAATAACTTATACACTTGGGTACGACATTCTGATCGATCACTAGGTTAATAAACAATTTCTTACAAATGTGAAGTTTGCAACCTAGAAAGGGGATTATTGTACAATGATAATGAAAATCTCGTCTGCACTATTTACATTTTTTTTCTATAAAGTAATTCTTCTGTAGAATATTATATACGAATTCCAGGCATTTTTATCTGCTTCATGTACGGTAATTTTTTTATACCTGGGATCAGTAATTCAAACGTATTTTACAACCCTCTTCATCGTTTAAATAATTTTAAAATAACAGGAAAATGACAAATAAAACATCAAATATATACAATCTTACATCTATCGTATCTTTACAACAAATGTTTAATATATCTTCATGCATTAAGTTCAGATAGTAAACCTGCCTGATATCCCTGCAATATACTCTGGTATACGTGTACTAACGTATCAAAACTTATATACAATGTTACATAGCTACCTGCTTAGCATTTTGCTTACACATAATTGAGTATCATGACAGGGTGCAATCTACATTTGGCAACTGATTTTAATATTTTTAAGGGAGTTCAGTCTAAGCATTGTAAACTGATTTTTATTTACAGATTTGTATGTACCTTCCCTGAGAACAAACTATCAACTGCAGTCATGAATGTTATGATTCTGTAAGATAATATAATACTTTGTTTCAAACTTTCTAAATACATACGGTTAAACAAAGAGCTTAAATGAATAAACTTGATATTCATCAGAAATAAAAGTCGCAGTGCCTTTGACGAGATTATCTGCAAGCAATTAATCATAGACTGAGGTGTAATGAACAAAACGTAATAATTAATCCAATGCAATAGTTGATTTTATGTTAATGAATCTGGTGTAAATATTTTTTAAAGTTCTTAAACTTTACAAAAACTTGTGCAGAAAAATGAATTTGTGTATGTACAAAAAATCATTTTGAAATAGCTAAAATAATTATGATATATAGGAGAGAGGATCTGTGCTTGAAATGTATGCATACATTTATCTTAAAACTTTTTCACTACATATTCTTTTCCTTGTTTGATGAAAAGCATCTTCATAGTGGAAAATTGTGTATACAAAGTAGTTTGTATGTCCTTAGCTGTAGATCTGTAGCTCTCCGAAAAAAAAAAAAATTGATAGACTGGAGAGCTACTGTGCCACCCATTGAAAAAACTGTATATTTATTGCGCACAAAAAGTGTGCTCGGTTCTTGATTAATTCTTCCAAATTCTTACCTCAATTGCAAAAAAGGAAAGATTTTAAAAAATTCCTTTTTCCTCAATAAAGTACTCTCGTATTTGACATCTGAACGAAGCGTATTGGACCGAATTATCTTTGAAACCACAATGGCAGTATAAATAAGCGAAATGTTTGATGACTACAATATCAGCTAGGGTCAGGAGGACTATTAACAACAATTACCGTATATACTCGCCTATAAGTCGGTCCGCCTATAAGTCGGTTGTATTCTAAAAGCTTATATGTCATAGGGACTGACCTCATATAATATACCATTCATTTTATAGCTCGCCTATAAGTCGGACATAGAGTTTTGGACCAGAAATTAACACCCAAAAATCCGACTTATAGGCGAGTATATACGGTATGAGGAATGTTTGGTTGTGGAAACAGCGAAAGAATATGTTAGGAACACATGGTAAGTAATATGTCGAGATTACAGTTTTAAAAACATGGAGAAATAAATTGAGAGCTAAGCGCACTTTTTTGTGTGCAAGAAATATACAGTTTTTTCAATGGGTGGCACTGTATATATCTCTTCGGTCTATCAATGTATTTTTTTCGGAGAGCTACAGATCTGCAGCTAGTATGTCCTGTATGTAGAATTTATTTTTTAAATGTACTTGAATCCATTTATACCCTTGCAAATAAGATCTCAATTCAATTAAATATATACACAAACTTTAATCAATAGGAAGTCTATATAATTATATATGCTATAAATAATTATTTGTGTTTTTCCCAAATTAAAATTGTGTGAGATTAAAAAAAATAATAATAATAATATTATGGTGATCAATCATCAATAAATAAATCTTTTCTTCTTTGTACTTTTATAGAAATGGAGTGCTATGAACAGTCCACAGTTTTGTTTCTTCATCACGGCACATAAGAATCTAGATCTAATTCATTCATATGAAGACGCCAACACGTTCCGGTGAAGGGCTGCATATTTTAACCTGTACTCAGCACTAAAGTCTTTGAAAAGTGAGAGATCTTTTTCGTACCAACACCTACATGAACTGCGACACTGGAACTTGGTTTATATGGTTTCATTCAAAGGACCGGACAATCTACATGGAGTGATGTCGAAGACTGATGATTCAAACAAAATTCTGCTTTTTAAAAAAGACAAGTGTTCTTCATTCCTAAAAGTAGAGGGCAGGGACTGTAGAGGACATGAACAGTATGATGTAATGGTGGATTTATAACTTACAATAAAAAAAATTATAGAAAGTGAATTTGTTGAAAGAAACTACTGGTGATGAAGAAAAAAAAACTTCATTTGTTCATGCGAACACCATGATTCTATTTATTTCTTTATTTGACTTTATTGACATAATAGAAAACAAGTGAAAAAGAGTGCATATGGGACTTGAATTGTAAAACTGTTAATCTAATAAATCCATGATTACACTATTTCATAAAATTCTAAAAGATGTTATGGGACACTTTGTAATTTCATTTATATTATAATTTCATTGATTAACTTGGCAGTGACTATAAATAAATTGTAATTTTTAGACACTGGAAATTTTGTTTTTATTGTTTCCATGAAGTTAAAATTTTACATGTGTACTTTGTTGTTCCACAACAAACATAAAATAATCTTTATTTTGTCTCCTACTTCAAATATATTGTGCCCTAATACACCACTATTAGCTTCTTAGGAGTGGTAAAGAAAAATTTGGTAAAGATGATATAAGATTTTGCTAAATTTTCAGAAAATGAACATTTTACCAAGGCTGTTAATTAAGACAGAACAGAAAAACAGATTGAAAATGTTACTGTAAATTTCATGTTAAGCATGTTAAGATTTCATTTTTAAAATTGCGAAGTTTGTTTTGTACGGTACGTAATTAACAGTTTTAATTTCACATGTATATCATCAAGATGAAATGAATTATCTGTCAGCAGCAAACTCTTAATCTATTGTACACTAGAGCATATATAAATATTGGATGATTTAAACTACTGGCTAAAACAATTAGGAAAATGTATTAATACACTGTCTAGTATCATGATATAAGGGAAGAAATATCTACACAGTAAAACATGGTTATAACGAACACGCTATAAGGCCCAAAGACAATATTCTCTTGTTTCATGTCCCCTGACCAAAAAAATTAGGGTAGGTAGGTAGGGAAAAAATTTCATTGGGAAAAAATTTTATTTTCAAAACTCAATGAATGCAGAACTGCCAGAACATATAGTATGTAATAACAAGAAAGTTTGTTAATAAAGATTTATAAAGTAAAGGTACCCTGTACACTTATGATGTATTAGTTCTGTAAATATTGTTGGTCAACTTTAGTACTTTAGAAAAATAGTAACCCAAAAAATGAAAATGTAAAAAAACTTTCAGGGTCAGAGGGTAAAATGTAGGGTAGGACGGGTGACAGGAAACGAGTATTTTTTATTTCGGCCTAATGAATTCATGCTGATGGTGGAGTCATTTTCATTCCCTGTACTGGTTTTAAAATCCTATGGATAGTGAACATAATTTTAAAATGTCAAAAAGTGTGTTTCCCAGGCATTTAAAATACTACAAGCTTATTTTCTGTGTATTTAAATGATTTACTTCAGTATACACTTATTTAGTGACTACTCGGTAAACAGTCAAATTGTTGTCCCTCGGTAGTGGGGGAGACCTGGGAAACCGTTTGCCTCGGCCTCGGGCAACAGTTTCACAGGTCTCCCCCACTACCGAGGGACAACAATTTGACTGTTTAACCGAGTAGTCATTGAATAAGTGTTTTATTACCTAACCTACTATATAATTAATTAAATTGGAATAAAAACACACAAACAATAAAAAGTTTTAACAACTGTTTATTCACATACTTGTCTATTAATTAGCTGAACACATAATATAAAGATTAAATTAATATTTTTAATTTAAAGTAATACTTAATAAAGTGATTGCCTGTGTGTTTTATTTCAATTTATTTAATTATAGAGCAGTTGAATAGTGATGTCGTGATCATCAAAACGCTTTAATATCATGATGACGCTTTAAACAGGCAACAGTTCATTCTGTGGCCCGGTCAACAGTTCACTGTTTCATGATCACGCAAAAACATAAAATAAATTGTGAAACAGTTCAAAATGCCTAATTACAATTTATATAGTAGGTTAGGTAATAATCTAAAATACCCTACATATCAATGTGTTACCCCCACATTCAGTCTCTTATTGCAGATTTATAAATATGGAATTTTCCAATTAAAGTGTTAAACGACTTAAATCCAAATAAAGAAATGTTTTTATTTAAATTCAAAATATTAAAAATTAAATGAATCAGGACACACCGGTATTACTATTTTTGTCCTTACAATTCATTAATCTTGGCACATCAGTGAAAATTTTACCAGTCATCAATAAGTGTTTGATATTCTTTTTCAAGTGATCTAAAAAATCTATTTTTAGAGTATTCATGAAAATGCAATTAATTAAAAATTATATATGCTTCATTCAGCTTCAATAAGAACACTACATGTAACAGAAATATTGCCTATTTACATGGAATGTTGGTGTCCTCAAAAATAAAATATCAGGGGCAGTATTTTTTTTAAATGTATATACTAAAAATACAACTTGGACAGAATATCATATAAACATGTATCTCTCAATTAGTACATTATACTTAAAACAAACATCACACTATTGTAAAATATATGTTTTCATTTATTCTATAAAATCAATTTATATATGGACAATTATCATGAACAGTTGTAAGATTGTACAAAAGAGCAGGGATGCATTTCTATTTACATACATCTCATATCTAATTATGTACAATACACAAATCACTTGAAATCCACTTTAAACTTTAAATTCTGTCCATTTTATTTTAGATCTAAGTGGGAGATAACTTTAAAATGTATAAATGTATGTCATCAATGGATTTGGCGCACATTATCACAACGGTTTTAATGCCACTGTCTGCATGATTAACAGAAGTTCCTGGCTTGAATTTTCACTATTTAAACAGATAGAATTTCATCAGCTGGATTTAGGTCCAAAGAGAAGACCAGCATACTTTAATCCTGGAGGAATTTCTGCTTTGTTTACTCTGTCATGGGTCTGAAAAATATAAAACTTTAATAAGGTTAATTTCAAAAAATGCCAAATATTAAAAAACAATGCTATAAATACAGTTGTAACTACAGTTGATAACTTTATACAGTGAGTAATGTGTACATCACACAAATATACAAAATACAAACTTGAGGAGAAAATTATTTAATTTTACACATTTAGAGCAATTAATTTTTTTTAACAGGTAAAAGAAAATAAATTGTCACTCACTACTAAAACTTATGCTAAGAAATAGGGGCACAATGACAATAAGTAACTTAATTTACATAATTTGACTATTTAATATCAAAGTAATGATCACAGTTTCAAACGCTCATCTTTTCTCTTTTAACTCCAGTAAAATTTAAAAGGAGCCATTGAGGCTGAAATGATTAATCGATAATAAAGATTCTGTGTGAGGATTAAGTACACGTATATTAATATGTATGTAAAAATATTTAAATATTGCAAAAAGAATATGGCATTTTTTTTGTTTATACTTATATTTTGTGTTAATTATATACGATAAACATATTTTAAAATCAAAATTGTTATATAAAAATACATACCAGTAATAATTCTCACCACTTACATAAAATAATTTTGTTTTACAGCAGATATACCATGTATATGTGGCTTATTCTTTTAAATCAAATGAAAATTATTCATAAATAATTGTGAAGAAATGGTTTGTTCTTAAAATTTTTATGCCCCGGATCGATAGATCTGAGGCGTATATTGTTTATGTCCCGTCTGTTTATCTGTTCAGCTGTTTGTCTGTCTGTCTATTGTCAATTTGAACATTCGCCATAACTTTTTAACTCTGAGAGGTAGAGACTTGATATTTGGCACGCGTACTCAACTTAAAAAGTTCTTTCAAAAGACACCAACTTCAATGACCTTGTGACCTTGATTGTGACCTACATGCTTAAAATAGTTCTTTCGAACTTTTACCATAACTTTTGAATCATAGGAGATGGAGACTTCATACTCGGTATGCATATTCCACTAATAAAGTTCTTTCAAATGACATTTAGATCAATGACCTTATGACCTAGACTGTGACCTATATGCTAATAAAAACAGGGTTTTTTAACTTTGTTACCACCGGCCGCACACATCTTGTTCAATACAAAAAAAGACTTCCTGATCAACATGACTAATTCAAATATTTGATACATATTGACATTGTATTGTAGCTCAAATATCAGGATAGATACGTATACATATCTGCCTTCTGAAAAAAAATATATATCTGTTTAAAGCCTTAGGTACAATCTAGATTCTACTAGACACAGGGCAGTGCTTGATAGGGAACAGCCTAACTAAGACTGCAAAGATAAAATCCGTAACCATGCAAACTATTGTTTAAGAGTTGAATTCTAGATTGGTTTAAAAGTTGAAATACATATATATAATTTAATTTTGTTTGTATTCTTGCCTCTCATTGGTTGATTTCCGAAAAGGAACGCATAACATTTTGTATAATCTGGTTTGGTATGGGGACACACCCCTTTGACAACCAGCTGAATCATCTATATCCATCAATCCCCTCATTTCCAGTCCTTGGGATTCATGGAAAATTCCAGATTTAATGGATGTACCTTTGATTTCAAACAGTTGCTCGATCTTACCTCATGTAAACAAGCATCATGGCTGCTAGATCTATGTATCAGTTTTTACCTCCCCTCGCTTCCCATCACTTCCGTTAATACGTTTGTATTATTGCGCGGTAAATTTGAACTCATAAAAACAACACAATTTTACATCCCCAGTTGTTTAATTATTTTAAAATTAAATTATAAGGAATGACTCTAATTCTTGGCCAAATTATCGAGTATAATATGGTTTGGGTCAGTTTACGCTTTTTTATAATCCGCTTCGCGGATTATAAAGCGTAAACTGACCCAAACCATATTATACTCGATAATTTGGCCAAGAATTAGAGTCATTCCTTAAATGTACTATGTTTGAGTGAAGTACATTTGAGTGGACTTGGTTATCAGTCGGTCAGGTTATATATGTATATTACCACATTGTTGTAAGCTTGAAGCTTTCCTGCTCGTGGCTGCTTGATCAAAAAATTTCCTAATCTTTATCTTGATGCCTCAATCTTTATTGTGACATACGTCATATGACATTGTAAGTGAACATGAGTTTCTTTCCATCCCAGTTGAAATGAACAATTTACATTCATTCAACAGTATTTCTTACACTGCGGCTTGGTATCATGATCAAAGTAAAATATCTTACTTTGCTTTATTTGCAAGTGGTCAATATTTTAATGAGCTACAAAATATTAATGATCAAGCTACAAAATATTCTTTCTCATTTGACCACGGTCAGAATGGGAGAAGGTTGTACATTTTTGCCGTGGTTACAACAATGGGTTATGTATAATTTGACTTGATACTTTGTGGACTAACTACAGAATACTGCATCTGCAGATTCTAAATTAAAAAAATCTTTTTTTATTTAATTGTAAAAATTGACCTTTAAAATCACATGGGTTTAACATGTTTAAATGACTTAATCGCTAAGAATTTTGTGTTTTTAATTTTTTGTAACACTAAATCTGTTTCACATAATCTTTACCATTTTTCTATAATCTTATTTTTAAAAAAAACATTGTTTACATACCCTCTGAGTGGTTGAAGTGACTGTACTGATGATCTATATTGGTTCCTTTTCCATTTAGGCTAAAGCATAATATTTTCGCTAAAATATTCACAGGACACGCAATAAATTTTCATTTGGATTTGACATAAACTTCATCATGTTCATTGTCCATCACGTTTCCATGCTTACACGTTGCACACACTAGCGTTATTCCACCTACTGAAATCGCATCACAAAAAGGATAAATCATCGCATTTTAGCTGCAAACAATATCAAATAACTATGTTACGATAACTTGAAGATTTACCCAAACAAAAACTTTTCTTAACAAATCATGCCAAAATCACATACAAACCATATCAAACTCACAAATTCATGATTTTGAACTATGATTTAGACATGATCCATTAAATGGATCATACTGAAATCATAGATGACAAATAAGGAAGTATGATTCTGATCTGGTTTGTTTCTGGGCTATGAGTCTGCTATGATTTTCTTGCGATTCTGACATGTGCCATTAACTTAGAAAACAAAGGAACATGAGTTTGAAATGATTCGTTAACTTTTACTGCTAAAAGTTTGATTTTGATATGGTTTCTTAACTTAGTCTTTAAACTCCATACGAGTTACACATGATCTGTTAACTTCTCTTTTGAGAACCATGAGTTTTATATGATTTGTTAACCTTGTCAGAATTGGTTGTATGATCCTGATATGGTTTGTTAACTTTGTCATCTATGATAGGTGAAAATGCAAGCTTTAAATTCACTTTAGCTTGGAGAATCAAACAACATGCATACATCCATAAAAATCTTATTTAAAAGAAAACAGGAAAATTAAGTTTTAATAAGTAAAATGCACACAGCATGTACAGGTAAAGTAACAAAGACTATATTTTTTTTTAAGTTGAATGAAATGACAAACAAATTTAATACAATAATTCATATTTAAATTAGCACACATGTATTCTGTTTAAATAACCCAGCCAGGTTTTATTAAAAGTCTTTCCCTTCATGTAATATTTGTGATCCACTCCCAATCTAACTTTGAGGCATTAGATTAGGATTGGATCACTGGTCAGTTTCAGAGTCGTAGTAACCTTGTTATGCAATTCTCCTGCTGGGCAGCACGCTGTAGTACAGTGGTTTGTAGCTGATCTAGGTCAGAATTTGAATTCTGATAAACAAGATATGTGCGCGTTTTCTTGTTGCCGATTTAAAAGAAAAGCCTTTGCATCATATAAGCAATAAAAATAAGTGCTGGACTATTAACTCTATACTCGGTGAGTATAATTCATTAATTTTATTGTTGACTTTTTTAAATTTCTAGTTTATACCAGCAAGTGCATGATAATATCATTTTTTCTTTGTAAATGTGTAGAAGAGACATAGCAAAGCTTAATTTACATGAATTTGAGCTGAAAACTTAATTTAAGCATCAAATTGACCTCGTTGATTCAAATATTTGTTGTACATGCATGTACATGTTAATCGTTATATAAAATGTTTATTTATAAAAATGAAATTCTTTTGCAGCTACAGACATTTCAATCTTCATGATTAACATCTGAGTTGCATTCAAATTAACAAATTCAAAAGACCCGCCTTTGTTGAAGACAAAAGTGTACGTAAATAATATTACATTTCAACAATAGTATTCTTTTAGTGATTAATCTGATTCTTTTCACTAATGCAATGGGAAAAGTACTTGAATATTTCATATTTTCATGATCTAAAGATAATGATATGTTGATCGATAAATAAATACCACTTTCTCTACGTTTCTTTTCAGGGTGCTTATATACACATATAAAGAGCTTATATCAGAGTATAGACTACTTCATTGAGAGCCCTTTCAGTGTTTGTGATTCTGAATAATAGATCCACCACTCTGCTGATTCTGTAGTGAACAGATGTTGTAATTATATGCTTTTGCATAATCATAAATAAGCAGTGATATCAGTGAGTTCCGGATTATTCTTTAAGAAGAATGGATTTCGGTGATTCTGTTCTTATAAAATTCAGTGAATAGTTTTGGATAATGTTTTATATTTAAATCGTCATCTTATTAAGGAAGATCATTTGTTGGGATTATATTTATATGACGTCATGGTTCATGTGACATATGTGTATAATATTTTTCTTAATATTTGGTAACTGAAATTATTTATCAAATATTAAAGAGAACTTTATTGCAAATATCAAAGTGTTTAGTAAAATTGTATAAGAAGTAGAATTTTCCTATGAGTTGTTCAATTTAACAGATCATACCAGGATCATGATTTTGATACGAGTTGTTAGCTACAACAGATCATACCAGGATCGAGGTTTTAATACGATTTGTTAGCTACAACAGATCATACCAGGATCATGGTTTTAATACGAGTTGTGAGCTACAACAGATCATACCAGGATCATGGTTTTAATACGAGTTGTTAGCTACAACAGATCATTCCAGGATCATGGTTTTAATACGAGTTGTTAGCTCTACGACAGATCATAAGAGGATCATGGTTTTCTTGCTGGTTGTTTAGTTTAACAGATCATCTCAGAACCATGATCCATTAGCTCATTTGCATGTGAAATTTTCCTATACCGAAATCATATCAAAACCATGATTTACACATGAGTTGTTAGCATGATCCGATAGGCTGTTTTTTTCTGTTTGGGTTACTTCCATTCAAACTTCCACCATGTCGCCATTTTGTTTCTTTACGATTGCAATACGACAAAACGAAATTCGTTAAAAATCGCTAATTTTTTCGGTAAAAAGTGAAAACAGATAGAGGAAAGTCATCTAATACAAATTACTAATAAAAATTGCCCCAAAAATTATTTTTAATGGCTTAAAATAGCGATGCTGTTTTTGAATTATCCACTTCCGGCAGGATAATCCTACTTCCGGTAGCATTACTAGCATTGACCTAGTTTCAAACCAGCATCAGGATAAGGATCAAACCAGGATCAGGATAAGGATAACTAGCATCAAAATCAGCAAGCAAAGGAAGCATCAAAATCAGCAAGCATAGGAAGCACCAAAATCAGCATTGATGCTGTAACAAAATTATTTCCCTGCACTGTATTAACCTCTTCGTTCGTAGAGAACACATGAAGAACATCTTCTGGTCCTTCCCTGATACAGTCTTCTAGCAGAGAACGTTGCTCCTCTGTTAATGGTTCATTTCTCTCTCTGACACGAAGGGAATTCAAAACTTCAGCAAAGCATAGATCTTCTCTTTGTCTCATTATCTCTTTTAATTCAATGACCTTAAACAAATCAAGCCAGTAGTCCATAGGATAACTCATATTTTCTTTGTAAAGTCTTTCATCTTTTCGCTGCTTAACAGGTGGAAGCTGGTAAAAGTCCCCTACAGCAATAACACAAACCCCTCCAAACGGTTCTTTACATTTCTTAATTTGCACCAGTCTTTCGTGTATATAGTACAGTAGCCTTTTGTAAACCATTGATATCTCATCAATGATAAGAATTTGCAGATCTCCAATCTTT
>NW_026940957.1:0-12706 GCF_032062105.1 Saccostrea cuccullata
TTAACAATTTAATTTAGGAGAATAGCCAGGTAAAGTGATCAAACGAAACGAAAGTGTAAGTTTGAAATTTGCTACGATGTATTGTCAATACATGTACCTCTATACATCTTTGTTTGGACTTGAAATTTGACAGAAATAGCCAACACTGAGTAATCCGACACACTGTTTAATCCGACATAAATTTAATTTCCCATGGTATGTCGGATAAGACAGGTTTCACTGTATTATGATTTGAATGTCGTATGGTGCATAATAAGGGGCCAGAAGGGGCCAGAAGGGGCCAGAATGCTAAAACTTGGATGCTTTATATCTCAAAAGGGGGAAAATATTTTGATAAGTAATATTGAACAAAAGATGTTCAAAAAAATGTTCTAAACAATATGCAACCTTTCAATTTTCGCTATACGTCCCCTTTAAGGAGTTGAAGGCTTGGCCCCTAAATATTTCTTTTGCAAATAACTCGAAAACGGAAGAGAATCTCTGAATAGTTGTAAAACAAAAAGTGTTCAAAATCCTGAGAGCTTTAAGATGAGATCAAGAAAAAGGGACTGTGCACTCAAATTAGGGGCCGTAAGGGGCCAAAAGTCTTTTTTCGATAACTCTTTAGCAGTCAATATTTTGTTATACATTACTGAATCAAAAATGTTTATCTCAACAATCTACAACTATATATTTTGATTTAAATGTCGTATGGTGCATAATAAGGGGCCAGAAGGGGCCAGAATGCTAAATCTTTGACGCTTTATATCTCAAAAGTGGGAAATATTTTGATAAGTAATATTGAACAAAAGATGTTCAAAATAATGTTCTGAACAATATGCAACCTTTAATTTTTCGCTAGACGTCCCCTTTAAGGAGTTGAAGGGTTGGCCCCTAAATATTTCTTTTGCAAATAACTCGAATACAAAAGAGAATCTCTGAATAGTTGTTGAACAAGAAATGTTCAAAATCCTGAGAGCTTTAAGACGAGATCAAGAAAAAGGGGCTGGCACTCAAATTAAGGGTCCAGAGGGGCCAAAACCTTAATCGATAACTCTTTAACAGTCAATATTTTGTTATACATTACTGAAGCAAAAACATTTTACAACTATATATTATGATTTTAATGTCGTATAATGCATAATAAGGGGCCATAAAGCGCCAAAATGCTAAATTTTTGACGCTTTATATCTCAAAAGTGGGAAATATTTTGATAAGTAATATTGA
This sequence comes from Saccostrea cuccullata, assembly GCF_032062105.1. Classification (NCBI taxonomy): domain Eukaryota; kingdom Metazoa; phylum Mollusca; class Bivalvia; order Ostreida; family Ostreidae; genus Saccostrea; species Saccostrea cuccullata. The sequence goes on from NW_026940957.1 coordinate 1,207, forward strand.
ACAAAAGATGTTCAAAATAATGTTCTGAACAATAAGCAACCATTCAATTTTCGCTATACGTACTCTTTAAGGAGTTGAAGGCTTGGCCCCTAAACATTTCTTTTGCAAGTATCTCGAGAACGAAAGAGAATCTCTGAATAGTTGTTGAACAAAAAATCTTCAAAATCCTGAGAGCTTTAAGGTGATATGAAGAAAAAAGGGCTGATCCCTAATATTAGGGGCCGTGAGGGGCCAAAAGTCAAATTTTTAAGTCTTTATGCTCAATGTCTGTTTACAGACTATGGAGGCAAAATTGTTTTTCTTCACAATCTTGATCATTATTTTAGAAGGAAAAAATCAATCAAATCTTATCTCATCTTATCAATAATCGGACGGAAGACCCACTCGTTGCTCGCAACGAGATCGTATCTAGTAATTATTGGTTTTTTTTTCTTACCGATTTTGTGTGCACGATTTCTCGGAAACGGCTCGTTCGATTTTCATGAGACTTTCAGGACTGATAGAACATCAAACAAACCTGATATATAATTTTTTGTTTTGATGACGTCGCTTCCGGTTTTGAGATTTCCGCGATTTAGTGATTTTCAGGGGTCTCATTGTCCATCATTTTTCTCGAAAATGCCTTAAGACAGAAACATGAGATTTTCAGCGATGATAGAGCAATGTGTGCTCTTTTGTCACACACCACTCTTTTTCTCCGGAAGTGCCGCACGTCGGCGCTCGCTATGGCTCGAAAAAAGACCTATTGGGAATTTAGAATTTTTAAACATATTTTTTGCAATATCTATTTACACGTTAATATTTTGTAAAGACATATAGAACAAAAGTTGTGAAGAATGTCACGATCTTTCGAAAGATACCAACGAAAAGGGGCTGGCCCCTACAATAAAGGGCCAAAAGGGGCCGAAAGTTTTTCCTTTATATCTCAAAAAGTATTGAGAATTTGTAATACGTCAAAGAAGCAAAGTTGTTCTAAATATCAAGCTTTATCGAATGGCGTCGTCGAAATACGTCCATTGACGTCACTTCCGGTCAATCCGGAAGTAGTCCAAAATTGCATATTTTTGGCGTTCTTGACAGGTTTTTGGGTAACATTTGTCACTAGAAGCTTAAATCTTAATTTTCCGTCCGTCGAAGTCACTTCCGGTCAAACCGGAAGTGGCCAAAAATGGCTTAATATTGCATTAATTCATAAAGATTTGGAAGATTAAACCATTTTTGAACTTCATAACTCTTATTTATTAAAATGAAAGTTACAGGTGCACTTCCGGTCAAACAGGACGGAAGACCTACTCGTTGCTTTGCAACGAGCTCGGCTCTAGTTCTTATTATTCTTTTTTTTCTTCCTAGACGCCAACTTTGAGGCCTCATATCTCACTCATTTCTCAATGGATTTTGTTCAAATTTTCAGACATTATAGACGGTAATAAACTCTATCAGAATGCTGTCGATAATTTCAAAAAGTCACTTCCGGTTTTGAGTTATTTCCCTTTAAACGAAAAATTATAGGCTTTTTTCCAGACAAAGGCTCAGAGACCACTATATCTGGAGCAGAAATTTGTTTCAGATAACAGAAAGATTGAAGTTGTGCACATCGGTTTTTGTTTTTCGATTTCTCTATTCGAAAATGGCGCTATACAGGGGTCAAAAAATTAAACGTCAAAGAGCGAAAAGTTACACATGTTTTCCTTTTTATCTTGAAAACTAAAAATATTTTGTTAAGACATAATGAACAAAAGTTGTGCCGATAATTGCAAGAGCTTTCATATAATTCTATTCAAAAGGGGCTGGCCCCTATGATGAGGGATTTTGCAACTCGAAAGTTTTTGCTTTATAGCTCAAAAACGGTAAATATTTCGATCTGGATTATACGAACAAAATTGTTCTTTGACACCTTTTTAATCTGATGAAAATGTTTTGTGTTCGATTATACCGGGGGTATTGCGTAATACGTAGTTGAAAGCAGGCCAGGTAAACAGGTAGCGTTTTTCATTCGGAAAGGAAATCAGACCTCTTCATGTGTATAATTTACATAAACTTCCTATCAGTAATAAATCCTATGGTATTTAATGTTAATTTTCTTCTAAATAGGGCTTTATACGTGCTTTACGGTTCACTAATAAATTATTTATAACGATTAGTCTTTCTTTTTTATTTATTATTAATTAGTTTTACAGTGAAAACGTCTTCATAAACGGAATATATTAAATCTATCTTTCTACATTGATTATTATAACAATTATAAGTTATTTTAACTTTATGCATCGAATAATTCACGATCATGTTACAAATGGAAATATCGGATATTTTTTTCGACACGTTATTCAAAGATAAATAATTTTTCCTAAGAACTTGTCATTGAAGTAAAGGTACTTAAACAAGTTTCCTCATAAAAAATTATGGTACCTTACCAGGCATTTGGACAAGATACCACAGGGCCATATTTTAATATAACCCTTCCGGTTAATTTCTGAAAGGCCTATATCACAATTTTTGGTGTCTTTATATTAAAAAACATTTTTAAAACAATGTAGGAATCAGAGGAGAAAAACAAATGTAAATAATTTTTGACATAATACCACAAAATGAAATTGTTCGCTATTTCAAACAGCTGGATAGCTGAAGACTACATAAAACTTACTTTTACATGCAGTTTTATCTCAATGTGACATCATCTCGCAAAAATCACGCAGTTTGTACACAATGAGAGGGTGATCAAGTCACATTTTGTCCCTATAAAGTATGTAATTTTTATCTTAAGGTCAGACGACATGTCGTCTGACCTTAAGATAGAAATTACATACTTCATAGGGATGGACGATTCTTTTACTTTTTCAATGATTCTGTATATAAACACACGACAGTTTCACTTGTCAAGAGAATATACGGACAGTTTATGAATGATATACACTGTAGTAAAAATAGACATTGCATCAAAGCTAACGGCCTTTTATTTAATTGCAAATAATGTTTTATTTGAGAACAAAAGATATTTTTCATTGTACAAAATGTGACTTGATCTGCCTCTCATTGTGTACAAACTGCGTGAGTTTTGCGAGATGATGTCACATTGAGACAAAACTGCATGTAAAAGTAAGTTTTATGTCATCTACAACTATCTAGCTGTTTGAAATAGCAAACAATTTCATTTTGTGGTATTTTGAAGACTGTATACTAGTATTTTGTGTGACTTAATAGTAAACATTTCCCGTACAAAATGGAGAGAAGACCCACTATACCTTAAAAGTACAATTTTATGACACAACATTAGCATCTTTCCGAGAAATACTTCAAGTCCATTAAGTCGCAGGTCATATCACAAACATGATTTAAATGCCTGAAATCACCATGAGCGGTGTAGCATAGTGGTTAACGCGGTAGTCTCAAAGCAGTATGATATTTATACGTCGGATTTTTATTGCTAGGGTTCGGATCCCACGAATACCATTTAATAATTTTATGAGAGAAAATTTTTTACGAGATTTTTTTTTCTCTGAAAAGTTTTTTTTCTCTCATAATTTCAAAAATTTCAATAATTAGAAGTTAATTTAAATAATCAATTCACATATTTAATATGATTTCTTAATATCGGATGCTATAGGCATTCTGCCCGCCTTGTTCACCCATCTTCTTTATAGAAAATCATGTTTTTAGTAAGTAAGTAAGTAAGTAAATTATTTATTATAGTGACATGTGTATTGTTACAGTAATACAATATATTTTACAACAATGTTTAGTTTCTTACACCCGGCCCAAAGGACCTATATGTCACTGTTAATATTTTAACAATTTATATATACAAAGGCACATAATGAAGATAAATGATATTAGAATGTTCTTTTTATGAAGTTCTGGCGAGTTTTAAAAGCATCAAATATAAAATTTGCAGATTGTCTGGGAAATTTACATAAAATATCTGAAAAGAATGTGTAATCTAAAGACAAATCTGATAAATTTTTAAATCCTATTTTACAAAAAAAGTCTATCCTTTTAATTTCATATAATTTGCAGTGTAATAAAAAATGTTTTTCATTTTCGATTTCATTATTGTTACAAAACTGGCAAATTCTATCTTGGGGTGGCTCAGATTTATAACGTCCGGTTTCAATTCGGAGTGGTAATACACCGCAACGAAACATTGCCATGGCTGATCTTATCGGTTTTGTCAAATCCATAGAAACGTAATCCTCCAATTTGTATTGATTTTTAAAGAGACGGTAAGTTCTTAGTTTGGGAATTTTTTGCAAATCTTCAGTCCATTTTGTTTCAATCTGTTGACAGAGGAGTCTTTCTGCAAGTTCTAAGCTGCAAATTGATAAATTTGTGTAGATATATCCGGCATATTTAGAGAATCAAGAAGTAATTTAGTTTTTGAAGTCCAGTTCTTTTGTTATTTTGTTCCCTATCCCATAGAAAAATTTTCTTTATCAGACGGTCGTTTTCTAATGTCATCAGACGATTCCATAATCGCAAGACGTTAATCTGCTGTCGAAAGTAGCATGGCATCCTACCACATTCGCCTTGGATTGCAATCAATGGTGTGAATCGGTGTACTCCAAGAAAATACCGTAAGACACGGGACTGCACCATCTCTGTACAATAATAATTTGTGGTTCCCCAAACTCCGCTGCAGTAGTCCAGAATGGGAGCAACACAGTTGAGATATAACTTTTCAAACGTTTCGAATCCGACCATTTTGAGGGAGTGAATTTTAGATATCATAGATCCGAGAGCTCGTCCTCCAGATTTTCCTAAATTTTCCGCATTTCTTTTAAAATCACAATTCTCATCAAAGATTACTCCTAAATACTTGTAGAAAGGTTCATAAGTTAAATTTTCTCCTCCTAGATAAAATGTATGAGTACTTCTTTTTTTGCGTTTTTTCCGAAAGTGAACTATTTTGGATTTGTTTGGATTGATTCGAAGACGCCATTTTTTACACCACGAGTCCACAACATTGAGCATGTCCTGCATATTCTTTTCATTCGGAGAAATAATTGCGATATCGTCCGCATACAATAGAATACTTAAGTTAAGATTTTCGTCAATCTGTACTCCTTTATTTAATGCTTTAATGGCTGTAGCGAGATCATTGATGAAAAGCGCAAATAAAGTGGGTGACAAGTTATCTCCCTGCCGAACTCCTGAAGAGCACTCAAACCACTCTGTGTAGCGGTCTCCTATCCGGATACAAGATTCTGTGTTGGAATAGAGGGATTTTAAAGCATGATAGAAGTTTCCATCGATTCCATGTTTCAAAAGATTTAATTGAAGTAATTCTCTGTCTACCATGTCAAACGCTTTTTGCAAGTCTATGAATGTAACAAATGTTGATTCATTATTTTCAATTATACTGTTGAGAGTAAATATATGGTCAATACAGGATCTATCTTTTCGGAACCCATTTTGTTCATCCACCAAGATATCACTTTCCTCCAAATAAAATAGGAGTCTGTTGTTAAGTACGGAACTGAATATTTTGGCTACTACAGATAAAAGACTGATTCCACGGTAATTCAAAGGAATTCTAGGATCTGACTTGTTGTCTTTGATAATAGGGTATATAATTGCTTTACTCCAGTTTGTGGAACAATTCCAGAATCAAAGCATAACTGAAACATTTTGTGCAATGTTTTGACGATGTTTTCATTTTTCAAAACTTCATATGGCAGTTCATCTACTCCTACTGACTTGCCGTTTTTTGTTTTATAGACCACTTTTCGAATTTCCTCTTCGTTTATTTGTGAGTTTAAAAAAGTATTTGGTATATACAAAGGATCAAGCATCATACGTTCTAAGTGTAACTTTTGGTTGATAGCCTCGTTCTTAAATGCTGCATCAAAGTCTGGATCGGAGTCAGGATTATATAAGTTTTTGAATTCTTTATACCACGTTTGTTTAGTAATTTTTCATCTGAACTTATTTCCCCTTGGTCGTCATAACATTCTGTAGGGAATTGTTTTTTGCGATTAGGACCCAGCCGTTTGATATGCTCCCAGAATTTCCGAGGATCATCTGAACACACAGACTCAATATTTAGAGCTAAGGTTCTGTTATGATTTCTTTCATAGTAACGAATACGTTTGTCTAAGATGTTTTGAGCATGTTTAAAATTTTCCCGTAATTCACGCTTTTTATGTCGATCTTTTACATTGCATTTCAAAAACTTTTTTTCATGGTTTCTCATAGTTTTCCACAGTTCTGTTAGCTCGTTGTTCCAGTATGGCTTGTGAATACGCAATTTTTTCTTTGATTTTCTTGACCAATCATAGTTAGGTATTGATTCAGTCATTTCACTAATAACCATTTCACAGAAATTTTCATATATTTCGTTTATTTCTCTTTGAGTTTCACGACACAACTTTATTTTTCTAATAAGTAAGTTTATTGCATGTATGGCTGAATTAGAATTCATGAAATCGCTTGGAATTCGTCTAAGGTTAAATCGCTTTTTCGGGTTGCTTTTATTTTCATCAGCATCCGCATGTACGGTGTATTCAAAGACTAATTTAAACTTGAGCACACTATGATCGGGCACCTTGCATTTTTCTCCTAAAAGGTTCATTGCGCTGAGTTCTTCAATTACACTATTACAATTCATAATACAAAAATCTTTGCACTGAGGAAAGACATCGTGAGGAACACATATATTAGTCAACTACTGATTGACCACGCGTAGAATGGTATGTATACTGATTTGACTGTTCTCCTAAACGTCCGTTTATGGTACAAAATCGACTGTCATTTAGAAACTCTAAAAACGAACTTCCGTGTTGGTTATGGGTAGCATCTACGGAGTTACGTAGTGGTATGTTATCGAGAAAGTCGTTACAGTCTTGGGTGTTTCCAATTCTCGCATTCAGGTCACCACATACAACTATGGCATCCGATTCATAATGTAAATAAATTTGCGTTAGTAAATGTGAGTAGAATGAGGAAGCATCACGTCCCCACGGTGAATTTTCAGGAGGTAGGTACACAGTGAAGAGAATAAGTGTAAAGTCATTATATTTATTTACAAAGCGCACTCCTAAGATTCCTTCATAAGATTTGTCGACAATGTCAATACAATAAGAGTTAAAAAGCCAGTCTTTTACCACGACTCCCACGCCCCCTGAACCTTTCGGTGCTTTAAGGGGGATGTACAAGCCATATTGGATCTAGTCTGGTGTAAAATAAGAAATACCAAGAATTCGCTTAATACTCTACTAAACTAGCCCAAAGTTACTCAAAGTGCTAATGCACTAATTACCTACTGTTAGAGACCAAAATTAGTAAATAATTTTGTTTATTCTGTTTTAATTAGGAGGAAATTAATCATGTTAGAACTGCGCGGCTACAGCATTCACGAGATGAAAAATGCATTGAAAATAGTGTTAGTTTGATTCATTGATAATATGGCTACAACCATTTGTTTCGCTTTTTTCTTGTCATTATCCATAATTCTTGAAAATTTGATTTTTCATATGGGTGTCTTCCTGAGGCCATGTGTTTATTTCGTCCGCCATTCCTCTGTCACACAGAGTTCGAATACCATTGTTTTTAGAATAAATGCGACTATAATAACATCAAGACAAGAAATTACTAAGTAATAGTCATTAGGTTATATTACTTACTACTTTTATTTGTTGCATTGCATCGTCTGATTAATGAAAAAAAGCGATTTTAACCCCACTCCAGCAAATCGGAAAAAACTGTTCTGTTTACAACTCGAGTTTCCTCGATAATATCATTCCGCTGAGCACGTGGTTGGCATGTGCATATATCTGCTGTGGATAGATGCGTTTATTTCCATGATTATATTTGATTTTTCATGGAACAAGTCTTGATGATTTGTTGGTTTCTTTAAAACCCAAGAAAAAAGATAAAACATGTCCTAAACATATGTGTTTACGGCGGGTCTTTTTTCTGTGGTGATCAAGAAGTTATTTTCAAATGGGGCACTGCAAGGAGGATGCTTAGCATTTAATTTGAAAATGTTAAACAATATGCGGGGCATGAAAATCAAATTGTAATTACATGTCTTACATTCGAAAAGTTGGTACATGTGTCTATTTTGTTTAGCAGTTAGATAGAAAAAATAGTCAGTTATAGGATTTCCTTCAGGCACCTCACATAAATAGCTAGATTGTTTACAATGAACCACACATTGTATGGAGTAATGTTTGGACATATAAACGCATCATGTCTCATTGTGTTGACAACATTGTAAGCTCTCGCTCATTGAACATACGAAGCTTGATAAAATATATTGAGTTGTTTCTTTGAAATTTAGAAGCAAGCACAATGTTTGCAAAGAAAAGTCCATTGCATATGCTATGTCTATCACGCAAAAAAAAAATGAGACGCTTCCCCCCCCCCCCAAAAAAAATCCTATGTTTGTTTTCAAAAAAGTGCCAAAGATTAAAAAATTTTGCATTACTAAGTATGTGATGGAACATGTACTAGCCTGATAAGACAATTTGTTATAAAAATATTTGGTTGCCCTCTCTCTCGATCTAATGCCTAGAAATATCCCGACTCATTTTTTTTTTACATCCCATTACATGTTTTTTTTTCTTCCGTCAACGAATATGTTTAAAATTTTAGGAATTTTTTTCCTCACCTATGAATACGGACCCAAAAATTTTTACCTGAGTCGGGAGGACCACCAAACGTCATTTTAAAGATGGTATAAAATATTTATTAATGTTGATTTTTTTTCTTTACTCTGTAAAATTGTAATTTTGACAAAAAGGGCAAATAGAAAAAGTTTTTTTATTCATTAAATCTCCTAACCCACTCTAATGATTTCATTCCTTTTCAAATGTTGCTCCGCTAAAATCAAAATTGTAAATGTTTATTTGACAGAGTATACGAGGGTAGATCAAAAAGTGAACGATATATCTTAGGTATTTGATAGTTATATTAATGTTGAAATATTCAAGTATTTTTCAAAGTGTAAATTCGAGGTCTTTGATAGCATACTGCTTAATTAAAAACACATTCCTTTTCAAACTTGCTAATATATCACTGGGCAATATAACAAGTATCATATTTAACCATCTGCCTTCCTTCACTAAAACGATCTATCCAATCATTGATTGAATGTGTAGGAAGTCATTTGTCTTAATAAACTATGAACAAATTCTTTTATGCTACTTCAAAGGCATTTTAAGATATACCATAAATATTTTAGTCGTTTGTTAAACGAGTTCCACTGAGGCAACCATTTTTCGTCACAAGTACCTGCAAAATGACGTCATTATGAGCAAATCTTTATTCAGTATATGCTATTTTATAGAACTTGTGTTTGGCTATGTGTGCACCAAATTTGTTTCTAATCTGAATTGTGGTTTTGTAGATATAGAGATAGTTCGCGAACTTTTTGATCACCCCTCGTACTAGTAGGTACTAAATCAAGGTCATTCATATCGATTTTATGTGTTTAATTTCTTTGTGTTTCATTGGTGATAATTAAAATTTTGATATATATTATAGGTTATCTGTGGCAAACTTACAAACTCTTAATTCTTAACTTTGATGGTGCTCGTTTCCTTACCTGGAATCAAAAAAGTTTAAGATTTTTATCTTTGATATTAATAAGTACATTATTAAACAACTGTTCGATAATAATACTAAATAAATTACTTCAAGCCATACTATAACGCATTTCTTCTTTTAAAAGTGTTCATACTATTTGAAATATTTTGCAACTGTGTTTCTCTTCTACATTTAAAGATTGTTATGTCCCTCCATATTAGAGAAGAGGTCTGGAAAACAAAATTCTGTGCTAAAAATAGACCACGTGCTGCTATCCATGAACTACTTTCATGGTTCTTTACACTCATTTTGAAGACAACAGATACGTTGTTTTGAACTTGAAATTACCATTAAAAAGTGCAAAATTTAGACATTTTTCTCAACAAATAGTTGTAGAGAGAACATTGATGCACAGTTTGCATATTTTTTGGATTTTTTAAGGCTCTGCTGAATTCTGTAGCTGCGCAGTTCTAAGGAGCATATCAAAAGCATTTTTCTGCAAAAGTATAACTCATATATGCACAACATGCATTCAGTTATGCATATTTATTGTATCTTTATCATAAGGACTTAAAATTTGATCAAAATATAATGTATTTTAGCCATTTCAAGAAATGTTTACATTTTGTTCTCACTGCACTAAAGGTGGCCGTACATCCCCCTTAATATGAGTGTGAGTGCGATTAAACCCAATCCATTTAAACCCATGCTCTGTTAAGTCTATACCATCCTCATTAACTAAGTGTGTTTCGTTCAACCCAACAATATCACAATTAATATACTTTATTATTTCAGTTCTTAATTGTTCATTTGATCTTGTCCATCCACAAACATTTAAATGTCCTATGTTTAGACTACCTGTGGGTCGGGTTCTGTCCTACTCATCCTCGTGATCGGAGAGAACATCATTGGTCTGTTCAACTTGCGGTTGCTTTTTTAACAATTCTGCCGTTTGCTGTAATTCGAAACTGCTTGCCGTGTGGCATTTGGTTTAAGATAGTGCGTGCATTAAGTTCAATAGTCTTCAGTATGGGTTTTACTAGATCTGAGAAAGACGGTTTTGAACTTTTCTATTTCTCGGAGTTTACGCTTTTCCCGTAACACAGCCTTTTTTCAGTGAGAGAGGGATTCGAGATCTTTACAAGGCCTGGTCTGTTACCCCTGTTTTTCAAGCGGCATGCTGCCACGACGTTTGCATTGTCGTCAGATGACCTATGATTTCTCGCGCAACGTCAAGAATTTCCTCCTCTCTATCGCATTTGACATTAGTTGCAATAAGTGTCACACTAGGGTCGTCTAGTGGGTTTATAGGACATTTTGCCGTGTTTACATTTTCAGGTGAAGGCCAAGCTACTTGTTCAACATTTTCTAACCGGTTAACAATGGAATCAATGCTCCGTGACAAAATATCGATCTCATTTTTATGAATAGCAAGTTCAAGGTCAATGTCCGTCTTCATTGCTTTGAATTTTTCATCTATACTACTCATGAAATCATTTCGAAACTTGTCAAGTTTACTTTCGATCATTGACTGTAAAGAACTCTGCCCTTTCTGCAATCTGTCAATAGCTTTGGCTATGATAGTGAACCGGTCGACGATATCGGGTTCTTCGGATTCTCCGTCCCCATGAGAGCTACCTGTGTTACCTTTGCTACCGCCTTCCGCCATTTTGACTGACTTAGCTACTGGCTTCGGTGTTTTACCATCTGAAGATAGCCTTCGTTTACCGTCTGACATATCATAAGACCTATTTAAGACATATTTTAATTTATCGAATCAATAATAATACTTCACCGATCTCTCATTTAATCGTAATTCGAAACACTGGTGCATAAATCATTTTTAATTGTGATCGCTTTCTTTGGACTGTTCACGCAAAATTATTTCTCTATTCCGTGCTAATGTATTTTATTTAAATTGTAATTGAAAAGGGCTTCGGTAAATAATTATAATTAGTGATGGAAGTCTTGTGATACG
>NW_026940958.1:0-12622 GCF_032062105.1 Saccostrea cuccullata
AGAAGTGGTATCTGGCCCCTAGTACCCCAGCCCCAAAATTTCAGACCCCAGGGTAGGGGACTTCGATGTCCCCCAGCCCGATGTTTATTCGTATAGTATTATATAGTAGGGCTAAAAACTAGAAGTCCATATCTCGGAAACAAGAGATGGTACCATCACCATTTTTTCATAGAAGTGGTATCTGGCCCCTAGTACCCCACCCCCAAAATTTCAGACCACTCAGCTTATGTTTAAATTTTGAATTGCGAACTGCGTTCTAGAACGCAATTCACTTTTGAATTGCGAATAACGAACTGCGAACTGCGTTCTAAAATCTGAATGCCATGTAAGTTAATCTTTATTCTCTCACTTTTAACTCAAGTATAATTGGGTCATTATTCATGAATATGCATGATGGCTATACACTGTATATGAATAGGAGTTTGCAATCTTAAAAAAATCTTTTAAAAATGCAGCTGCTTCACACGCTTGTTTAATTGATTGTTTTTGGAAAAAAATATCTCTGAGCATGCAATAGGTACAATATTGCACCCAACATGAACTGAAATCCTTATTTCAAGTACTTAATATTTCATGAGCCATGACCAAAATGCCTATTCTACTCTATGTCAAACAGTATTTGAATACCATTCTATAAAAAAAAACTAACAATCTTTAATAAATGTATATTTTACTTTGCTATTTTGTCATTTTTATTTCGTATTTTGGTAGATTTCAGTCTTCAGACACTAGTGGTCGCCTGGCTGGTGTTTATTGGAGTAATAGAGAGAACTTTATGCTGAATGTTTATGGATTCCTGATCTGTATTTGTTTCAATTTTATAGACGTAGCCAAATCTTGAGTGGGACAAATAGCAGCTTCTCTATAATAAAGTACATTGTGTTTATATGTCAATGGTTAAAACTTAAACAAATTCAAGGACAAAAACTAAAGCAAGCATTGTCTGTAAACTTGAAAACCATGAACATTTTAAATGCTTGCAAAATTAAGTCTTCTTGAAATTTGTATACTACATATTTCTTTTACACATTGTCGTCAAATTAATTTTGATAAAAGATAAAAATGGGGTAAAAAAAATTAAGCATCTATGTGAACGTAGATGAAGTGGATTTATTAATAGAAAAAAATATTATATGCAATTAAAAAATCGTTTGAACCATATTTGTATTGTTAAAAATCGTATCATTTGAAACAGGTATGCATTCACATGCACATGTCGATGCCCTTTATCGTTTTAGAAACAGGAATTTGCTACCTTTAATTGACTTTTGTAGGTAGTACTTTAAAAATGACAACTAGGTTAATTAGACATAAGTACACTTTTTAATGTATGAATCTTGAGACGTCATATGCGCGACGACTTTGAATAATACGTAATGTATTTTTTCATCCACAAAACTAACGAAGCCTTGTATTCCCTCGTATATATTTTTAGTCCCCGCGCGTATGATGTCAATGTACCTTATAATTACAAAACTAATTAAATCAAAAGAAGCCAATACCAGTGGTCAAAATTAGACACGATAATTGAAAAGTGTATTTCACAAATCATTCCGTATCTGTATAATTTGAAATTTTAGTTCTAGTCTTTTAACTAAGAAAATATGTTAATACAAGGGTAAATTTTTTATAGTTATAAAGGAAAACTACGTTTGTTTCTCTTTAATGTATATTTTTCTCACAACCCTGTTTCTTTTAGGAGTTTTGTTGTTTTTGTTTGGTTATGTACAGTCTGTTTCGAAATATTACTCTTATTTTATTATTTATTTATACATTCCAATCTTTTGAAAGTTTATATATACATTGATAGGAGCTAGTTGTACATTGTTTTTATTATAATATATGCTTTAATTGGTTTAATTACTAGAATCTTACACACCATTGTACAAGCTTTCTCCACATATTTATTAAGATCTTGAAAATTGAATATTGAAATTGAATTCAACATTTGTTGAATGTACCTTGAAATATATGTACATAAGTTAATGGCAATACAGTTTTCCACGTATTTTAAATTTTCAAAAATCACATTTTCAATTAAAAAAGGGGAATTTTTGATATCAAAAAGACTGTTTTTGCTTTTTGAAGATCGAATAGGATTATTTGGGTTAAAATATGTGGGTTCTTTTTTTCTTTTACCAGTTATTGATAAATGAAGATAAATAATGCACCATACTTAACGTAAACCGTAGGTGGATCTTGCTCACCATGGGGCCAAAGTCCTGGTTCTTTGAATTTAGTCTTAGACGTATTGTCAATGCTATGGTTAATTATGTTATTTATAAGGACAATCTGAAAGAAGTATTTATTTGTGATAAATTTGTTTTATATGGCAGCTTTGATATAAAACACCAATTAACTATATATATATATGTGTGTATCAGCTTTTATCTAGTAAACTATGTTCAAAACTTGTGTTGTATGAACTGATTTGAATGTACTGAATATGAAAAATCCATAAACATGCGATTGAAATAGTGTATATTTGTATAGGTGAGAGTAAAAATTGTTTAATTTTTTATTTTATATATAAAAGGTGCTTTCATTTTTCTTGTGTTTTATTTGATTGTTTGTGCATGTGTGAAACATGGTAAGCCACGTAAAAGTTGACCATGATCACAAAAATTTTAACTGTATGTATCGTTTACAATATCAGTCACTAAAAGGAACTAAAGTCAGTTACGACAGTTTCAGCAAATTTAATGATTTGCTTTTTAAAAAATATTAGACAAAACAATTTCAGAACAAATTTATTGCAACTTCCCTCTTGATGACCTGAGCTGAAGTTACAAAGAATTCTAAGACGTTAATGTGCTATATTTTTGAATGATTTTTGAAGTTTTTGAATGTCACAAAAATCACGATTATTTTAAAATTAACAAAATATAAACTCGGTAAAATATAAGTCTGAAATTTGCATTCTTAAAAGCAAGAGTTCCTTAGGCCACAACGCTCACACCATTCATATTTCTGCTATTTTTTGGTCAAATTTTGATCTTTATATTTTTTTTTTGAATTTTGGCCGCCATATTGGGGCCACACTCTAACTCCCAGGCACTTACGAAAACTGGAATTCACATAACAAGGGATGATAAGCAATGCCTCTATGTTTTATTTTTGCTCTGAGTTTAGTCGTGAGTTTTCAGTTTATGTGGCGCTTTTCTACTCGAAAATAGTTCTATCAAATAATTTTTCAGTAAAACAAAGTTTGAACTAGTGCTAATTGTAACGGGAACCGTTACAGATGTTCCCCAAACGCTCCCCATCTCCCTTTTGGTGCCATATTCCCTGTAAGCTTCATTAAATAAGACAAACTTTATGCATTTGAGACTTTAACAACGTTTACCCAGAAGGGTACCAAGTTCATTCAAATTTTAGCATTGCACGCGTGCGCATGTGAATGCATGTCCGTAATGACCATATCATCTTGTCTACACAATTTATATACTTTAATATACTAAATATTAAAGTATTTAATCTAAAAGTATTAAAACATACGCTCATTCAAGTGTATTTTTGATTTAACTCATTTCACGTGCACGCACATGCATACATGAACATGGTGGCATACCTTCTTGTAGAAATTCATTACATCTATCTATGTTCTTAATCCCACTCCGTTTGGTTGAAAACCAAGGGAGTTATAGCTGATTAAAATTTCAGCCAATCAGATTGCAGCGTACGTTCACGCACGTGTATGGATGTGCATGGTGACCATACCTTCTTGTAGAAGTCAATTATATCTATCTATGTTCCAAATCTCATCCTGTTTGGTTGAAAACTAAAGGAGTTATAGCTATTTAAAGTTTCAGCCAATCAGATTGCAGCGCACGTACACGCACGTGTATGGATGTGCATGTTGACCATACCTTCTTGTAGAAGTCTATTATATCTATCTATGTTCCAAATCCCATCATGTTTAATTGAATACCAAGGGAGTTATAGCTATTTAAAGTTTCAGCCAATCAGATTACAGCGCACGTGCATGCACGTGTTTTCATGAAAATTGTTATATATCTTGTTGTAGGAAATCCTAATGCATGGCTATGTACACAATTTCAAAGGATTTCATCGAAAAACAAGAAAGATATTGATACTTTAGTTTCAGCCAATCAGAGCGAAGCGCACGTGCATGCGCGTGAGATCTTGCTATTTTGACCATGTCATATTGTCTATGCTACTACTATATCCTTATATTATGAGTCTCAAAGCATTTCATTAAAAAGGTAAAAATTTACGCCTATATCAATTAAATCGGTCATTTCACGTGTTGCTCGTGCGCGCTCTTGCAAGCACGTGCACACAAAATTGCATGTTGACAATGTCATCTTATCTACATTTATAATATGTCTATATATTCTAAATATCAAAGCATTACATCGAAAAATGTAAAAGTTACGGCAATTTCAAGCATATTGGTCATTTCACGTGTTGCACGTGCGCGCTCTTGCAAGCACGTGCGCGCAAAATGACCTTCGTTCCGCAAATCTACATAACATGCCTACTTACCCTAAAAAGGTTTCCCTTTAATCGGATGTGTACTTTACAAGATCATTCGCGGACAAAATTTTCCCGAGAAGAAAAATAATAATAATAATAAGAAACAAGTAAAAACAATATGTTCCCCAACTTCGTTTGGGGAACATAAATAAGAAATAGTTTATGGAAAAACAATATGTTCCCCAACTTCGTTTGGGGAACATATTATGTTGTCTACACTAGTGCTATATGTTTTAATATACTTAATATCAAAGCATTTAATCCAAAAGTATTAAAAATTGCACTCACTCGAGTGTATTTTTAATTTAACCAAACGCTCCCGTGCATGAACTCCCTTTTGGTGCCATATTCCCTGTAAGCTTCATTATAGCTATTTGAAGTTTCAGTCAATCAGACTGCTGCACACATGCATTTGCATGATTTTAACAACATTTACAAAGAAGTGTATTCATCAAAAATCATTTAAACTTTAGCATTGCACGCGTGCACATGTGACTATATTTTAAATTTGCATTTGCGTCATGATCATATCATCTTGTCTAGCACAATACTTTATGAAAATTTTTAATACACTGAATATTACAGTATTCAAAATTTCAAAGGATCCAAAATTATTTAAAAAATACGCTCATTCAAGTGTATGTTTGATTTTACTAATAATATATCACGTGCAAACACGTGCAAAAAATGAAAAGCATGCAATATATATTATACCTTCGTGTTGTAGAAGTCCATTACATCTATGACCCTTAAAACATTTTCTAGTCGGAATTACAAGATCACTCCAAAATTTTCCCAGGAAGAAGAAAAATAATAATAACTAGTGCTAATTGGGAGTTATAGCTGCCATATTTATAAGTTAAATAAGACAAACCAATCAGATTGCAAGCACATGTACATTTCATTCAAACGCATTTTAATTGCATGTTGCATGGTGCATGTCCATGATGGCCATACCTTCTTGTAGAAGTCCATTATATCTACCTATGTTCCAAATCCCATCCTGTTTGGTTGAAAAACAAGGGAGTTATAGCTGTTTAAAGTTTCAGCCAATCAGATTGCAGCACACGCATGTGCATGAATTTTTTTTATTCATATTGTAAGATAATTCTATGTTTTAAATTTCAAAGCATTTGTCAAAAAACAAAGGAGATATAGCCATTTAAATGCATGGCACTATGCTTTAAAAATTTTGATATATCAGGATTTCATAATGTCATAAAATTTCAAAGGATTATGACAAAAAAAAGATTTTGAGACTTTAGTTTCAGCCAATCAGAGCGAAGTGCACGTGCATGCGCGTGAGATCTTGCTATTTTCACCATGCCGTCTTGTTTATACTACTAATATATCCTCAAATTATGAGTTTAAAAAAATTCATTTAAAAATAGAAAGTTGTGGCTATATCAATTATATTGGTTATTTCACGTGTTGCACGTGCGCGCTCTTTCCAGCACGTGCGCGCAAAATCATATATCCTGTAGATCTTCATAATGTGTCTAGTTCAAAATTTCATGTATGACTTAACCCTAAAAAGGTTTTACCTACAATCAGAGCGAAGCACACGTGCATTACAAGATCTTGCTATTCTGACCATGTCATCTTGTCTATACTAAATATATCCTTATATTAAGTTTTAAGACTTTTCATCAAAAAATAATAATAATAATATCTATTATATTGGTCATTTCAAGTGCTGCACGTGCGCGCTCTTGCAAGCACGCTGCGCGCAAACTCCCTTTTGGTGCCATATTCCATGTAAGTACTAACCCTAAAAAGGTTTCACTAAGTCAGATGTGTTGTTTACAAGATCACTTTAACAAGATTTTCCCAGGAAGAAGAAAAATAATAAGAATAATAATAATAAGAAACAATTTAACATTGCAGGCGTGCGCATGTGAATGCACGTGCGTAATGATCATATCGTCTTATCTACACTTTCTATTTTATTTAAATATACAACTATATTAAAGCATTTTTGACTTAACAAGTTTTAAAAATCACCAATTATATTCAATCTTCCAACATTGCATGCACGTGAATGCACGTGCATGATGATCATATAATCTTGTAGGAGTCACTATATCTATATATTTAAATATACTTATATTAAAGCAATTAGTCCAAAAGTATTAGAAATCACTCATTCAAGTGTATTTTTAGTTTCACTCAATCCAAATGCAGCACACGTGCATGCGTGATTTCATGATTTTTTTTTCTAAATCATATTGTAGGATATCCTAATGCATGACTATGTTTTAAATTTCAAAGCATTTCATCAAAAAACAAAGGAGATTATAGCCATTTCAAGTTTCAGCCAATCAGATTGCAGCACACGTGCATCCGCGTAATTTCAAGAAAGTTTTTTTATATCATATTGTAGAATATCCTAATGCATGACTATGTTTTAAATTTCAAAGCATTTCGTCACAATTGAAAGGAGATATTGCCATTTAAAGTTTCACCCAATCAGATTGCAGCACACGTGCATGCGCGTGATTTCTTGAAATTTTTTATATATCATATTACAGGATATCCGATTGCATGACTATGTTTTAAATTTCAAATCATTTTGTCAAAAAATAAAGGAGAAATAGCCATTTAAAGTTTCAGCCAATCAGATTGCAGCGCACGTGCATGCGCGTGATTTCATGAATATTTTTCCATATTATATTGTAGGATATCCTAATTCATGACAATGTTAAAAATTTCAAAGCATTTCGTCGAAAAACAAAAGAGATATTGAGATTTTTGTTTCAGCCAATCAGAGCAAGGCGCACGTGCATGCGCGTGAGTTCGTGCTAATTTGACAGTGTCATATTATTAACACTATTAATATATCCTTATGTAATGAGTTTCAAAGCATTTCATCAAAAAATGTAAAAGTTATAGCTATATTAATTACATCAGTCAATTCACTCATATCACGCGCACGCACGTGCAGGCGTATGCGCGCAAAATGACCTTCGTTCCGCACACCTACACTACACACCTATTAACCCTAAAAAGGTTTTAGCTCAGTTGGGTGAACAGTTTCTGAGAACACTCGCGGACAAAAAAGTACCGGAGAACAAATAAGAAAAAAAATAATAATAACTAGTGCTAATTGTAACGGGGACCGTTACAGATGTTCCCCAAACGCTCCCCAACTCTCTTTTGGTGCCATATTCCCTGTAAGCTTCATTAAATAAGACAAACTCGATGCATTTGAAACTTTAACAACGTTTACCCAGAAGTGTACAAAGTTCATTCAAATTTTAGCATTGCACGCGTGTGCATGTGAATGCATGTGCGTAATGACCATATCATCTTGTCTACACAATCTATATATTTAAATATACTAAATATTAAAGTATTTAATCCAAAAGTATTAAAAAGATACGCTCATTCAAGTGTTTTTTGATTTTGCTCATTTCACATGCACGCACGTGCATACATGAGCATGGTAACCATATCTTCTTGTAGATGTCCGTTACATCTATCTATGTTCTAAATCTCACCCCGTTTGGTTGAAAACGAAGGGAGTTATAGCTGTTAAAGTTTCAGCCAATCAGATTGCAGCGCACGAAAATGCACGTGTGTGCATGTGCATGGTGACCATATTTTCTTGTAGTAGTCCAGTATATCTATCTATGTTCCAAATCCCATCCTGTTTGGTTGAAAATCAAGGGAGTTATAGCTATTTAAAGTTTAAGCCAATCAGATTGCAGCGCACGTGCATGCACGTGTTTTCATGATAATTGCTATATATCATGTTGTAGGATATACTAATGCATGGCTATTTTCAAAATTTCAAAGGATTTCGTCAAAAAACAAGAAAGATATTGAGACTATAGTTTCAGCCAATCAGAACGAAGCGCACGTGCATGCGCGTGAGATCTTGCTATTTTGACCATGTCATATTGTCTATGCTTCTAATATATCCTTATATTATAAGTTTCAAAGCATTTCATCAAAAATTTTAAAAGTTACGCCTATATCCATTAAATCGGTCATTTCACATGTTGCACGTGCACGCTCTTGCAAGCACGTGCGCGCAAAATGACCTTCGTTCCGCAAATCTACATAACATGTCTACTGACCCTAAAAACATTTCACCTTAGTCGGATGTATAGTTTACAAGATCATTCCCGGACAAAAAAGTACCCAGGAAGAAGAAGAAAAATAATAATAATAACTAGTGCTAATTGTAACGGGGACCGTTAAAAACAATATGTTCCCAAACTGTTTGGGGAACATAATAACTAGTGCTAATTGTAACGGGGACCCAAACGCTCCCCAACTCCCTTTTGGTGCCATATTCCCTGTAAGCTTCATTAAACAACCTCTATGCATCTGAGATTTTAACAACATTAACAAAGAAGTGTACAAAAATCATTTAAACTTTAGCATTGCACGCGTGCACATGTGAATGCATTTGCGTCATGACCATATCATCTTGTCTACACAATCTATATTTTTAATATACTGAATATTAAAGTATTTAATCCAAAATTATTTTAAAAAATACGCTCATTCAAGTGTATGTTTGATTTTACTCATTTCACGTGCACGCACGTGCATACATGAGCATGGTGACCATACCTTCTTGTAGAAGTCCATTACATCTATCTATGTTCTAAATTCCACCCCGTTTGGGTGAAAACTAAGGGAGTTATAGCTGTTTAAAGTTTCAGCCAATCAGATTGCAGCACATGTACAGGCACGTGTATGCATGTGCATGGTGACCATAACTACTTGTAGAAGTCCATTATATCTATCTATGTTCCAAATCCCATCCTGTTTGGTTGAAAACCAAGGGAGTTATAGCTGTTTAAAGTTTCAGCCAATCAGATTGCAGCGCACGTGCATGCACGTGTTTTCATGATAATTGCTTTATTTCATGTTGTAGGATATCCTAATGCATGGCTCTGTTCAAAATTTCAAAGGATTTCGTCAAAAAACAAGAAAGATATTGAGACTTTAGTTGCAGCCAATCAGAGCGAAGCGCACGTGCATGCGCGTGATATCTTGCTATTTTCACCATGTTGTCATGTCTATACTACTAATATATCCTCACATTATGAGTTTCAAAGCATTTCATTTAAAAATAGAACAGTTGTGGCTATATCTATTATATTGGTCATTTCACGTGTTGCACGTGCACGCTCTTGCAAGCACGTGCGCGCAAAATGACCTTGATTCCGCAAATCTACATAACATGTCTACTAACCCTAAAAAGGTTTTACCTACATCGGACGAACAGTTTACAAGATCATTCCCGGACAAAAAAGTTCCAGGAAGAAGAAGAAAAATAATAATAACTAGTGCTAATTGTAACGGGGACCGTTACAGATGTTCCCCAAACGCTCCCCAACTCCCTTTTGGTGCCATATTCCCTGTAATCTTCATTAAATAAGACAAACTCTATGCACCTGAGATTTTAACAACATTTACAAAGAAGTGTACAAAAATCATTTAAACTTTAGCATTGCACGCGTGCACATGTAAATGCATTTGCGTCATGACCATATCATCTTGTCTACAAAATCTATATTTTTAATACACTGAATATTAAAGTATTTAATCCAAAATTATTTAAAAAATACGCTCATTCAAGTGTATGTTTGATTTCACTCATTTCACGTGCACGCATGTGCATGCATGAGCATGGTGACCATACCTTCTTGTAGAAGTCCGATACATCTATCTATGTTCTAAATTCCACCCCGTTTGGGTGAAAACTAAGGGAGTTATAGCTGTTTAAAGTTTCAGCCAATCAGATTGCAGCACATGTACACGCACGTGTATGCATGTGCATGGTGACCATACCTACTTGTAGAAGTCCATTATATCTATCTATGTTCCAAATCCCATCCTGTTTGGTTGAAAACCAAGGGAGTTATAGCTGTTTAAAGTTTCAGCCAATCAGATTGCAGCGCACGTGCATGCAGCGCACGTGCATGCACGTGTTTTCATGATAATTGCTTTATTTCAAGTTGTAGGATATCCTAATGCATGGCTATGTTCAAAATTTCAAAGGATTTCGTCAAAAAACAAGAAAGATATTCGAGACTTTAGTTGCAGCCAATCAGAGCGAAGTGCACGTGCATGCGCGTGAGATCTTGCTATTTTTACCATGTCGTCATGTCTATACTGCTAATATATCCTCACATTATGAGTTTCAAAGCATTTCATCTAAAAATAGAACAGTTGTGGCTATATCTATTATATTGGCCATTTCACGTGTTGCACGTGCACGCTCTTGCAAGCACGTGCGCGCAAAATGACCTTGATTCCGCAAATCTACATAACATGTCTACTAACCCTAAAAAGGTTTTACTTACATTGGACGAACAGTTTACAAGATCATTCCCGGACAAAAAAGTTCCAGAAGAAGAAGAAGAAAAATAATAATAATAATAATAATAAGAAACAGAGTAAAAACAATATGTTCCCCAACTTCGTTTGGGGAACATAATAATAATAAGAAACAGAGTAAAAACAATATGTTCCCCAACTTCGTTTGGGGAACATAATAATAAGAAACAGAGTAAAAACAATATGTTCCCAAACTCCGTTTGGGGAACATAATAAGAAACAGAGTAAAAACAATATGTTCCCCAACTTCGTTTGGGGAACATAATAAAGGCCATTTAAAGAAATAACAGTAGTTCTAAGGTGATTTAGGTGTGTGTTGAAACATGATGTTATCTTGTTGCATTTCTTTTTTATTTTCATTGAAATTTCGTCAACATTTGAAGCCCTTCATAATGACGTCTCTATATGAGTGAAATATTCTAGTATTGGACGTAAAACAACATAGATTCAATCAGCCATTGAAATTTCTTTTTTACCTAGAACATTATAACGCTGAGCTAATCAAAACGCCCCATCAATGAAACGTATTTAACCATGCAATAGAGCTAGGATATGTTGAATATCTCCTCTTAGTTCAAAAACTGAAATCAATTAAAGAAAGAACAGATGGATCTTCTTTCTCTTGGTTCTTCTCTGAGTTTTTGTTTAAATTATCTACTGCCTAATACACTTGAAATTTAGAATTGATTACATGCTAGACAGAGGTAAGCACAGATTTGTAAATTCTAAGTTATAGAGTTTGGTGTTTGAAATGTGAAAATATTTTACCGTTGATAGTTATTTCACAGCGTGAAAACACAAAGATGAAGTTTACCGAATTTATGAGCTCTTATTTATCCTCTTATGTTTCATGTCACGTTTTTTCTTAATTTCAGAAGAAGGTAATTACTGGTCTCCATCGATCCCTGAGCCAAAGCTTTGGGCGAACGTTTTGTGCTAATGTATATAATTCCTGTGCTACATCACAGACACACCGTAAATTATCTAGAGAAATACGTCGTCTAAAAACATTTACACCGTTTACCATTTCCTTGATAAATAGTCTGCCATATGCCATATATGTAAAGAAATCGCGTTCCAGGAAATCTTTTCTGCATTTCTATGTTATAGTCAATTATAGATACATGTAAATGGATAAGTTGTATGTGTAATCTAAATAAAATCAAATGAACTCTTGAAAGTTTGAAATCACTTTTTATAAAAATCAATAAAAAAAAATAATAAAAAGCACGACTTTTGAAATTTCAACATTTTATACAACCATTACTCATGATAATATAAATACCAAGCTTACGACATCATAGACAACTGCTTCAATATACATGCAATTTTATGTCTTGTGATTAGTCTTCTACTATGATTCTATACACATGTTTTCTGGAGTTTATTCTCAGAGAATGCTGAAGTTTCTCATTGATGATACCCAATGTTTTTTTATTATACTATCATGTTAAATACTACAATCTGATTGGTTTAGACGCAGTTAACAATCTGTTCTATTACCCTCAGCCGTAGCAACACACGTGGCAACGGGTAACACAACGGTAATGTCACCTGCGTGGAAATTATGCGCGTACGGTTCACCGTAGAATTCTCAAAACGTCAGTTGCGCGTTTGAAAGAACCGGAATAAACTTGACGTCATTAAAAGCTTGTCTCCGATGTAGCTTACTTGAAAACAACAAAAGACAGACGAAACTTGCTTGCGAATGCAGAAATAACGAACCTTTAGATGATAAAGGACTCTTAGAGTATCAAATTAA
>NW_026940959.1:0-12711 GCF_032062105.1 Saccostrea cuccullata
GAAACCCTATTTAAAAATGACATTAAGAAATGTTGAAGTTGCAGAATTTACATTATCGTGACTTTCCTTTTTCTTTATTGCCGCTTCTCCCCAAAAGAAACCAATCAATAAGTCCAGAACATTATTTTGTTAGATAATAAGAGTGCTCGTTTCTTTTTCTATTGCTAGAGTGCAAAAAGTCTCAATCTGTTTATCACAATTAAGATTACTAGTATAGGAAATACATATGGTTAAGTTTATTTTGCAATGGTCCTTTTGTTTTTCAAATAAGTAATTCTCATCAACGCATAGAGTACTTTATATGGAAGTATCTTGCTTTTATTTTTATTCTGCCTACTTCTTTATGCTTTGTTATTATTGTAATTATATGTCACTTTATTGTTTTCATATTTGTCTTTATTACATTTCACTTTGACTTTTATCCTTCTTCATTTTGTCCTTACTTCTATGTTGCTTTATTCTTGTAAATTCATTCTACTTTTTTTTAAACTTAAACAGTTTCTTAAATAAATTATTCAATCACGCAAACAATGAAGCATATTCAATGAAGACGAATGGAAGTTGTCAAACCGTCAAAATTTAGTGCGGCATTATAACGCTAGGTGGTGTGGTGTTCGCTATGAGTGTTGGTAAAACTAGGTAACCAAACCCGGGTCGGGTCAATACGCTTTAGTACTTTAATTATCAATCGAACTTCTGAAGGCCGGATCCAATAATCCGATCCAATAATGGAAACTCCATATTTATTTTCTCTGGGCACACAGGAATAGTGGCCTTTTTTTTCAGACATAACTTTATACTATACTGAATATGTTCATTGAAAGGCCGACCCAGTTTTTTGTAAGAGTAAGGGTCAAATAAGTTAATGGAGTACGTTTAGTAGGAAGAAAATTTAAATTTGATTCTATGGAAGAAGTTGAATCTAACCCAAAACCCACCCCGCCTTCGAAATAGGATTTTATTGGCATCGGAAGCAAATTGAAAGTGGGGGGGGGGGGCTAAGTGTAAGAATTTTTTAAGACCTTAAAAAAAACTGACAAGCAAAAAAAAAAAAAAGAAAGAAAAGAAATGTCCATTTTCCGAACTCAAATATTCAATTTCGTCGGGGTGGGGGGTGGGGGGGGGGGGGGTAGGTTCGAACACCAGTGCCAAAGTTTTTTTTCCAAAAACACCACTTTCCCCATTTTAAACCTATACTGCATCGTGTCCATGGCAAGGTGGGGGGGGGGTGGTCTAAACCTATGCAGTACTAAGTCTATCTCTGGAAAAAAAAGTGGGGGCGAGCCCCCCCCCCCCTCCACGGTTCCGACGCCTAGTATGTATTTTCAAGTTTGGACAATTTCCTGGGTTTTTTTTGCGCTTGTCAAGGTGCTTTCAGCCGGGTACTTTACCATTTATTCTCTTGTTGCCCCCCTCCCCACTTTCAAAAACGATGCTACGTCACTGTTCTCTCGCCTGAAAAATATATCTCTTCTAAAGCTTTGCAAAGGAGTGAGGAACGTTATGGGTAGGCAGGCGCGGATCCAGATTTTTTTTCCGGGGGGGGGGGGGGGGGGGGTTCCACCCCAGTCCAAAAAAAAATTCCAATCCCAGAAATTTCTTGACGAGCATAAAAAACCTAAACTCGCCCAAACGTCAAAATCCTATTTCGTAGGGAGCGTTTAACATTTTTTCCTTGCTTTAGTATATACATTTTTAAACCTTGTAAATTCCAGGGGGTCCTAACACCCCACCCCCCTCTAGATCCGCGCATGGTAGGCGAAGTAGGAACTAGGCATCATGCATCCAGACATACTAGAAACTCCCTCTTCTTATTTTCAGCGTTAATATTTTATATTAAAATAGCACTTAATTTTCAATAAAGAAAGAATTTATATCTTTAGTACGCATCGTATTTGTGATCAGCCAGAAGAGCTAAAAAAAATTCTTAGAACTCAAAAATTCTGTTTGGTGGTGGTGAGGGGGGAGGGGTCGTCAACTTTTTTTCAGTACTAAATTTTACTCATGCAAATAAGTACATGACTTTTAATATATAAACTGACTATTAGTACTGCAATAAAAAGGGTAAGGGATGGGGGCAACAAGCCTTTCGCTGAACGTTTCCAGTAGTAAAAAGTTACGTTTAGGAAAATGTTTCGTGACCACCCACCCCTCTACCGGCGAAACTTACCCCATAGGAGGTCGTCCACCCGAAAGTCAGTATATATATTGAGACTTTGGTGGTTTGATTGTACATTGTATAATGCCCCTTGCAAGAATTTTTAACTCAAAAGGAGAAGCCACATCTTGCCAGTGGAGAGCTGCAAATTTGTCCTATATACTTGGCACTTATAGCCATTGAGCAGTGAGGGATCTTTTTTCGTGCCAGCACCTACTGCGACACGGGACCTCGGATAACAAGGTCTAGATCTCACCCGATGGATTGAACTCCACGTCCTTCTGTGGGATTCTTACCCACGACGTATTGATCGACTCCTTGCTACTGTACTTCGTGACTCTAGACGCCGTAACCACAGTGCCACGCGGGCGACTTAACCCAGGGGGAGGGGGGGGGGGGGGTCATTATCCATATGTACTCTTGAAGATTATCTATGTTTAACTATTGGTTAAAATGATTTAATTATAAAGCACTTTTAAAATGATATTATTTAAATATTTATTCATACATGTATCATGTGTATAGGACGGATAACTTTTCTTCAAAAACTGAAAACGTTCGTATATATAAACATCGTTTTACGATTAAAAAAAACTATTCGGGGGAGGGGTTGCTATGAAGTGGGGGCGAATTGCTATATATAGCGAGATTTCCCACGGAAGACTAGCTATACCCCGGGGGAAGTCCCACTGTATAGTCTTCCGAAGGAAGCATCACTATGTAGTCAGTCTTCCAGGAGAAATCTTACCATCTAGCGAGACTTCCGAGGGAATGGCATGTATCGGGTACATACCTGAACTAATAACAAACATCATTCATTTGAAAATTTAAGTTCGATTGATAAAGTATTAAGGCAGAAAATTGGAAAAAACTCGAATAACCCCGGCCCGGTTTGCTTACCTAATTTTACCAACACTCTTAGCGAACACCCCTGCCACCTAGCGTTATAATGCGGCACTAAATTAGGACAACTCGTATTCGTCTTCATTGAATATGCTTCATTGTTTGCATGATTGAGTTAACGTTCGTAATAGAGATAATCATTTAAGATACTGTATCAATTTAAAAGAAAATAAAATGACTTAACAAGAATAAAGAAACATAGAAGTAAGGACGAAATGAAGAAGGATAAAAGTCAAAGTGAAATGTAATAAAGACGAATATGAAAACAATAAAGTGACATATAATTACAATAATAACAAAGCATAAAAAAGTAGGCAGAATAAGAATAAAAACAAGATACATAGACTTTTGGCGGTAATTCCCTTCCATAACTTTATAAAGGACAAGATTAGAATTTTCCAGTTTCCCTCATCCGCATAAAAAGTCAACTTTTAAACACCATACCCTTTTATGAAATATTGAGATATCACACATTCAAGCTCAAAATAAGAGGTGGTATTAGGTGCCATGGAAGAGAAAGAATCCCCTGTCGACAGGACACATCCGCCGTGTTGTCCTGGTTATAATGGGACAAACGGAAAGATTCATAGCCAATTCAGTGTGTACATATGATAATTAGTATGAAAAAAACTTCGGCTAGCATTCAGATGGGGATTTTGTCTCCCAGTTGATACAATATGCAAGGTCATGCTCTACATGTACGAGCAAACAATTTCTAAAGAGATGCAAGTGAATGAAAATCAATTTGATGAAAAATGGTTCTCAACAATCTTGTTTAAAGTGATCTTTTTGCAAGTTCTAAATAATGACCTTGTCAGCAAGGAGAATTTATCATACAGTTGCATTTGATATTGAGAATGACAAGCAATGGAAGATGACGAAAGAAATTTTTAAGTCATCACGTTTATTACATTCATCTCGTTTCCTATTAAAATATACAAATTATACGAAACAGATTTGTAAGAAGACTATTTCGAGTTCAGTGGGATAAACCGAGTTTGATTTTGAATGGAAGTAACTATTGTTAATTTATTATGCGTCCTTGATATATCTAATGCTAAGTAAAAAATATTTTACAACAATTATTTTTCCCTTTCAAAACACATTATGTCATGTGCTTACCAGATAATTAATCGTATGAAGGACATTTACCAACATAAAAGAAAATAAAACATTTGGATGTCGGCCCTAAATTTATATACGGCTGATTATAGAAATCACCATCACAAAAAAAGTTGCTTTTTTATATACATCGTTCATCTTGTCTGACATATTTCCTTCACGGTGACTTGTTAGCGATTTTTGAGCTGTAAGACTGTATTAAATCAATGAATAACTCTCTATTATGGGAAGTAAATAAGTGCTTGTCCCATATTATTGTAACCTTTGAAAAACAAAATTTGTTGAAGAGTGCATGAATTTTTGCACTTTTAAATTAAATGTACTGAAAAAGCATTTTCATATCTTTAAAAAAAATTCCCCCAAAAAATCCGTTTTGTAAAAGGACAACCTACATTTGGTCACAGAATATCTTTACGATAAAAAAAATCTATAAAAGAAAATAAGTGTTTATTTTACGAGACTCCTTTTTAATTTAAAAAAAAATACTTTGAGTTTTTCTCAATTTATTTCAAAGATTTTTTTAAAATCCAAACCATATTTTATGGAATTCCAATATGATTTAAGATATTAATTTTATTTTTAATGCTTTTCTGCTTCTCGGTGAAACACAATAAAGATAAAAATTTTAATTGATAAAAGTGTTGAAACTTTTAAAATCTGTTTAATTTCAACCTGATCAATTAAGTGGAAGTTGGGAAACATGTGAACTGCTGCAGAATTATTGTTAAGATTGCACTGCCATTTTTGCTAAAATGGTACCTATATATATGACAACGGATTTAAATTTACACGTAGAAAAATCTAATTAACAAGATTTTTTTTTGAATTGCAAATTTTAATTTTAAAAAATGGATACATTTGGAATCTTACACATACAAAATGTATCAGCTCTAAATTGAAATATAAGAATTTGCTGTAACAGCAGATTATTAAAATATTGATGCGAAAAGAGAAAAAGAAATCGTTACGTATGAACATGGATGAAGACTTCGGCTGACTCCCGGGGTTAAAGGCTGATGTCTGGTGTGACCCCTAGCCGATGTTTGTCAACAAAATGCCTCTTGTGCGTGACTTTTTGACTCCCCATGCTGGACTGTTGTTTTTATGTGCGGTTTGCTCGCGTAAGGATATATAAGGGCAGTGATCAGGGTGAACCCTGAAGTCACCCAATCATAATTATGTAAACAAACGCTTTATTTTAGCTTCATGAAACGATGTGTTAGGCAAAAGAAAAATCTAAAAACATTAAATCTCGGTTCATGTATAGTTCAATGTTATGTTTGGTTCAATATTTTACACATTCATTCAACTTCACAGCAAAAAGATAAGACGTGTATTGTAACCCCGAGGAAATTATTAATCCTGCGGATATTACCCAAGGTCGAGCATTGCCTGCCTCTACAAAATAGCAAGTTATATTATTATCAATTATAAACCCACTTGTTCGTTTAAAGTTGAATTTATGCTAAAAATCCTTAACGTTAGGAAATACGAAGAAAATCAATCGTTCTGAATAAAAGACAAAATTTTAAAGTCAAGGATATTAACAAATTATAGTCTTCTTTTGGCTTCATACATAAAAGATTCGCTTTGCACTAAAAGAGTAAATTATCAGCTGCTTTGTATTTAATGCTATTTTTAGAGGCATGCTTAGAGTTTAGAATGGTGTAATTAGGGAAACAAAAGAAAAAAAAGTTTTAAAATTAATTTGATTTAAATTGATTTCATGTATTCATTTATTTAAGCCATTCATATTCTTTGATTCGTTAATTATATATATTTTTTACTTTGATTAATTTGTTTATAATTTATTTATTTTCTTACTTTGTATTTACAAATCAAAATCCAGAATACTATTGGGATTATTTTAACAATGTACTCCTGTAGAAAAACAAATGGATTTAAATATCACGTGTTTTGAAAACACGTGGTATGTTTATTATTTTTTTTAGGCTTGGGATCTCTTAATTGAAATCAAATCATAGCTTTTTTTTCGAAAATTAAAAAGAAAAATACAAGAGAAGACGTAAGCCACAAAATGAAAATACTGTAGTAAGCTTCTGGTAAAAGTTTACTTTTTAAAAACAGAAACATAATCGCTATCTTTTTTAAAAAAAATTGCAATACCAACACATGTGTTATTGAAAGTATACAAGACACTGCGATTATCTTTTTATGTGAAAAAAAAAATCAACAATAAACTCAGAAGTAAATTCATATTAATTACAACTTCGGTAACTAAAACGAGGGACCCACGGGAAATATCGCTTACCTGAGAAATCTTGGCTTTCCTTTCCCCATTAAATTTTTTCGTCAACATTATATATATATTTTTTTATTACTCGAATTATTTTGTAGTCCCAGACATTTCTACAGGAGCTATCACTCAATCTACAATCACCGGAATTCTGAATACGAACATGACTGATCTAAACCCCACCATAACCCCGGTGGACAAAATTCACATAGTGTCACCAAGCTATTAAAAATTTTTATATACGCATGAATATCAACACTTCATTTTTTCATACTCATTTTGCCCATCCTATCCTGTTTCATAATAAACTTACGTATTTATAATCAAAAGTAATTAAGGCAATCAGTATTTAAATGAGGAATTTGAAAGAATTTTACGTTTGTATTTGCAAGATCCTTAATTCTTCTTATCGCGACGAAGTTTTGTAGAGAAATTTGCCATGCCATAAGGATGCTTGATTTTCCTCGTATAAATGTACGTAATCCTAGTTTCTTTCAAATTAATTAAAATAAGATGTTCTGAATCCGCTACCGGTAACAGATTCGTCAGAACGTCTTATTTTATAGTTTGATTGGCTTTTATTGAAAATAACTTCAACCTTAAGTTTTCCAAGTGTGAAACTTGATTTTTTATGACGATAAAAGTGCGTGTATTTGAGAAAATTGCATCAATACCGTTAATTCTGATCATAAAGTACATGCATGCCTTTTAGCGTAAAATATGGAGAAAGCGAACAGAACATAATCAAGATAAAAAGTTCATTTAAAAAAATAAAATTTTGGAGCACATATACTTTAACCTTTTAAAGCTGTTAGATAACACACAAAAGTATATTTTATCTGTTAATCAGGGCTATTTATATGCTGTAGTATTGATGTTCATTTAGATCTACCTGCTAATATGATGACTCAAAAGGTTACTCAAACATATCGAAATGCTATAATCACAAGAAATATAATAATTATTTTTCTATTATTTATATAAGGTTAAGGCAAGTTATTAAAGAATATCTTCACTTATCAAAATTTTGAGTGAAAGAGAAATAAAATTTATTTGGAGGAAAATTGATAAAGGTGTAAATACTAGTATATTGGTCCCTGGTAAATCACAAGAAAGTATATAAAACAAAGTTTTGTATCTCATTAGTATAATTACATTTTCATAAAAAGAGAAGTTATGAAGATAACAATTAGAAATCATGCTCAAAACTCAAAAGTCTTTGAAAAATAATGCAATTAGAGAGAAAGACCAACAGGGACCTCTAAAAAACAGAACTTGGATCAGTGTCATGGAGATTTCTATCACCTGTCGACCTGTACCGGTCACGCCGGGCTTGCGCTGCATGTCATGATTGGGTCAACGGAAAATTCAGAAGCAATTCATTGGGAAAACAAAGACCTGATACTACCTCTGATGTTTTGGAAGGCCGTGTTTGCTCTGCTCATATTTTGTATTGTTTATGGACTTGCGATCTTGAATACTGTTTGTAATCTCCATACCGTATTAGTGGAAATTTTAGCGAGAGGCAAATTTAAAGATTTGTCCTTTAAAATTGGTATTTTATTTTGAGCGAGATGTAATTTTAGCGATTTTAAAATGCTCATTAAAGAAGCTATTACAATTAAAATGTTATTAATTTTTAGCTATACTAAATTTTAGCGATCTCAACACCCTCGCTAATAATGCCAAAGTTATATTCTCGCTAATTCCGCTTTTACGGTATATTGCATTGTACAAAGGTATCGGCAACATGCATTTGGCTGAAGACAGATTATATTTGAATACAAGGACATTGTATCGACCAAAGTATTAAAATAAAATGTTGACTTCAAACAAAAAAAAGTTATTATGTTGGTTCTGTCATCCTATGTCGGTTGGTTCCATGCGCGGGAGCGCGCTCCACGTGTGAACAATTTCTTAAGCAAGGTAGATTATGGACTAACAAGTTGATGAAACAAGAAAATCAGCAGTCTCGTTTAAAAGTCATAATTTCTTTAGTTCTTTGGTCGATACAATGACCTTGTCAGCAAATACAATTTATCATTGCGCCAATTGCTGACTGACTTTTTTTCATACTAATTGTTAGTCCATTATTTCTACACTGAATTGACGATGGATTTTTCCGCTATTTCCAAATCATGACAAGTAGCACACGGCGGGTGTGACCGGTCAACAAGATATGCTCACTCCTCCATGACACCTGATACCACCTCTGATGTTTTAGAGGTCCATGTTTGCTCTGCTCCTACTTTGTATTGTTTTGTGGACTTTGATATTGAATACTGTTCGTTTTCTCCATATCCTTCAATAGCTTGTCCCCTTTAGGAGGATGTTCTTATTTCATATACTTTCAAAATGCTCTTGCTTATCGAATTATCTGGGAGAAATAAACTCCATATAACCTCCTAATATAAACTTCAAATGGTACATAAATCAGGAAAGTTGACGATGAAAAAATGAATTTATTACCCTTCTCATAAAGTTTAGAAGTAATTTTGCCATCAATATCATTTTCTATCACAGTTTCCAAATTCGAAGCAGAGATGTAAGCCTTCATGGTGTGTATCTTTTATTTCGAGTTCACTGGAATACATCGAATCAATGCAGGAATTAAATTATATATTTCTAATTGATAACAATTTAAATAGACTTTATAGGATGGTCACTGCTCGTTATCTCCACGTTTCATCCAAGCTGGTGAAATGACAAGGCAATACTTGAGAAGAATTTAAATTCTCCCTTTTCTGTTTTTAAAAACTGGGTCTCATCTTTTAGTCCCACACTACCCGTGTAGCAACGATTTGGATATAAACAATGTTAGGAAGCTTTCACATATGTTTCATTATATCCGCCCATGTGGTTTTTGATATTCGAAAATCATAAAATTGAATGGATATTTTGACATACGACTGTTCTTCTTTTTCCAAAACTCTCTTACTGGCTTGTCGGAACTTTATTTTATTCGCTTCAGCGGGATGTTGAAAATGTAACAAGTAAAAGGCGAAGATAGCGAACAATGATAATCTAAGAAGTCTATAAACAGTAAAAAATATGTGAACAGGGAATAAAACACAATGCCATAGATATTCCTTATGTTGGACCAGGTGCATAAGCGTAGTGAGCATCCCCCGTTGACCTTTCTTACCTGTACATCTATTAAGATGTTGTACTGACCACACTAGTAGATAATAAGGTCCAACCAACAGCAAAATTGTTTGACAAGAGAGTTTATTTCAGCTTTTCCACCGTCAACTTCCCCTATTTTTGTAGACATAAGAAATGATGTTTATGTCTACCAAATTATTCGCATTTTTAACTAATAAGTTGAAGAAACAAGAAACCTTAATATTGATCAGGTAGAAGGAACTTTCTGTAGTCAATGCAGTATAAAACAAAGGCCTACCAATTGGTACGAAGAAGGACAGTTAGAAGACGGCCCAATTATAGGTTACAATTGGTTAAGGTATTCCGTTCCGCAGGTCTTGAAAATAAGAGCTTGGTAATTGAAAATGATCATAAAAATATTTCTGAAATCTCAAATAACGTGTATTTACCAATGGAACTTCTTCAAACTTCGTCATTCAAGTAAATCATATTATGTTGGGAAAATTATTAAGTCTCAAATTTATTTTTAGGAAATGCGAATCAACGTACCTGGCATAGATTTGCTTATCAAAAATTGATCAAGAAATATATTTTACAATAAAAAATTACAACTATCCAGACATTTGGAGAAAATTGCATGTTTTTAATACTTTTTTTGGTAATGAGGATTTTCTATTTAGTTCTATTGTTATAAAATAAAAAAGATGTAAAACTTTTTTACCATCGTTATATGACATGATATAACAGATCACACCTAATTGCATATCACGCTAATAAACATTGGTATCAAAGACTAAATTAAAAGAAATCAGATTTATATTTGAATGCATTTTTTGTTCTTCATGTGCTACAAATGTCAAGAGGTCGTTTCTAAGATTTCAAATAATCTTGAATCATAATCATGATGAGATGCATGAAATGAAAATTGTTGCACGAGCAGATTTCAATTTCAGGCTAAATTTAAGTTATCCTTCCTGGCGGAGTGTCGGATATCCTAAACAAAGGCATTGTAACAAA
Organism: Saccostrea cuccullata; assembly: GCF_032062105.1. Lineage (NCBI taxonomy): Eukaryota > Metazoa > Mollusca > Bivalvia > Ostreida > Ostreidae > Saccostrea > Saccostrea cuccullata. Next base: position 10,563 of record NW_026940959.1, read on the forward strand.
ATGAAAAAATGCAAACTTTGAATGAGGCTTTTGATCGTTTTCATAGCAAGCTCGTTGGTAACAAATAAGTTTAGAGACAAAAATACCATAAGCAAGCAAAAGTGGAATATAACTCCATAAATAAGAAAAATTGACGAGGGAATCTAAATGCATTTCCTCTTTTCAGCGTTATTTATCGTTGCATACGAGAAATTATATAAGACAGGCTTGTGACAAACGTACAACAGGCAATCCATGATAGGAAGGACATTTTTAAGTTTTTGATACAGTTTACTTAAAAAAAAACACTGCAAAAGTTTATTAACCGCACGAAAAAACAATTGTGACATCGTAAGAAAGGTTATGGGCGTATCAGAAATCACAAGCATAAGTTTTTTGTTGAAGGAAAGTATTCACCAAATTTATCTACAAATCAGTCTGAGTGCAAGTCGGGTAAACCTATTACATGTAACCTTATATAAAACACATTAAAAGAAATAGCTAACTCTGGCTTCAAACAAAATAAAATAATTCTTGAATGGTTTTATATGGAATGGCGTGAAAGCTATTTTCAAAGCACCTTTTCGTAAGTACATGATATGTAATAAAAAGTGAAATTAAAAATAATAATAGAAGGACTAAAAAGCCACATAGATACATATTAAAAATAGTGAATACCTTGATGTTTACAATTTATAACATATTACTCACATGGGGTGAAAAAATGAAACTGCATATTGTAAAGAAGTGTGGAAGGTTGATCTTTCCTGTCATGCAAGTATTGGATGGAGAAAATTTGAAAAAATTGATCAGCATGGGATTATTTCCCTTTGCATACATTGGGCAAAATTTCGAAGAAAAATCCATTATTATCCAATGTAATTGCACTTAATATTTACATAAAATATCTTAATTTGAAATAAAAGATATAACAAAAATTTCACGTCTGGTTGATATTAAGATGTTGTTATGACCACACTAGTAGATAATAAGGTCCAACCAACAGCAAAATTGTTTGACAAGAGAGATTACTTCAGCTTTTCCACTGTCAACTTTCCCTATTTTTGTAGACATAACAAATGATGTTTATGTCTACCAAATTATTCGCTTTTTTAATTAATAAGTTGAAGAAACAAGAATATCAGCAGTCTCGTTTACAATCATCATTTTGTAAGTCCTATGTTCGATACAATGACCTTGTGAGCAAATACGATTTATCATTGAATGAAATACTGAGTGACGTTTTTCATACTAATTGTTAGGCCATTATATACACAGAACTGTCGACGGATTTTTCCGTTATTTCCCGATTATAACAAGGAGCACCGGATGTGACCGTCCGGCAGGGAATGTTCACTCTTCCATGGCACCTGATCCCATCCTGATGTTTTAGATGTCCCTGTTTCCTCTGCTATTTTGCAATATTATACTTTCATGTAAATTAGTTGAATCTGATTGGTCGAGAAATATTTGTTAAAAAACACTATTACCCCCTGAATAATGAAGCCATACTCTCCAGTGTAGCAACAGTCAACACTGCTTGACGACGAGTGATATTCCAAAAAATAGCGATTGCGCAGAAATTGTGCGGGCACGGTTCACTGTTATATGTATTTGTATAAAACATTCAGTATAATATAAAAATATTGCATGTAGTTGAATGTAACATTGAAAATTTTCACCCCTCGAAAATCATTGTCAACCTCGGCTGCGCCTCGGTTGAAGATGGTTTTCTTGGGGTGAAAATTTTCAATGTTACACTCAACTGCATGCAATATTTATATACTATTTAATGGACTTTTGCCCGCCAAGATTTTAGTTTGATGTCAGTTGACTGTTAGAATTGACATGAAAAGCATTAGAACTCTTATTTGAATCTATAAGACAACATTTTAAATTCTAAATTTACAATTTTATTTCATAATGAAATGGAAATATAGTGAATCACTTCATAGTTTTTTGGGGTATGAAAGGGATCGACGATAGTTGAAAACAGGATAATTTATGCACAACGGACTCGGCACTCATTGCCATTGAGCAGTGAGGGATCTTTATCGTACCAAACACCTGCTGTGACACACTGTCTCGGTTTTAGGTCTCTTTCAAAGGACCCGCAACTTTTACTAACAAGTGCCGAGCGCATGGTATAGGAACAGTTGCTAACCATTTT
>NW_026940960.1:0-12706 GCF_032062105.1 Saccostrea cuccullata
GCAGTTTTTCGGGCACTATGGTTTACTTTGCGTCCAGCGATTCCTGCTTCGGAGCACATACTTTTTACAAGGCACCCTAATGAGTTCTTTCCAAGAGCCTGAGACACATACCAAACAGTTTTTTCAGCCCAGTTTCTATGGACTCCTAAGTAGAATGGATCTTCCTTTTTCAACATTGTCTGGGGTCGTTTTTCAGCATAAAACTCATACATAGCAACAGGACACCTGGGATTGTCTGCAAAAAAAGTATCATTTTTAAACACAGTATTTACCATAGTATGTTTTAATAAATACATGTAGTTAAAACTGCAGCATTAATGGAGAAAATGTCAATAAATACCTTTGTCTTCATACATCTTTGGAGCATATGGCCTCGATCCCCCAACAACACCATTTCTTGTCTTTGTAGCACGTTCTGTAAATTCTAAGAATTTCTGTCCTGAAGTATCAATTTTGACTTGAACATCTCCCCACCTCAAATTTGAGTGCTCCAGTCTTGATCTCATACCAAAATGTAGTGTATTGTTGATATACAACGTATTTATCACTGCTTTGGGATTTCCTGAAATTTATATACATGTAGGCTTAGTTCTAGACCTAAAGCATTTATGCTATATTTATAGACTGTGACACACACACACAAATTAAGATTGCATTTCTAAACAACATACCTTTCCCCAAGAGATTTCTTTCATATAAGATGTCGATTTCTTCACTTGTCAGAGGATCTGCTTGCCTTGACTTGTTTCCTTTTCCTTGTTGTCTTAATAATTTCATTTTGGAAGCCACTACTTCTCTCGAATGAGAAAACTCCTTGTCCTCAATAATGTTTATATGTCTATTATTCTGCTTTAGATACCTGTTTATACTTGACTGCACACTTTTCAATGTCTCTGGCTCATATTCACTATCATCTTGTTTCTTTGCCGTCATAAAAAACACAGCCAGGTATTTATCTAAGACGATCACCTCTAAGTCAACTATGGGCCTGCTCTCGTTTTTACCTCTCAACCAGTTTCGAAAAATATTAACATTTGAATTTGTTTTCCTAACGGTATTTGGATTGCGCAAGTTTTTTACGAATTTGTGTGTGTCTGCAGTGTCATTATCTAGCGGAGAGCCAAGCTCGAAATCCATTGCTGTGATAGTTGTCGTCTGTAATGAAATGAAGCTAATAAATCTAGAAACGTTCCGGGCGAAAACGTAATTTCCGGTTTGATATGGATTATCGGCCCGCCGGTCTGATGCGTGATATGGCTTTTCGGACCGGTCCGTGATATGAGGTATTGTGACGTCACCCGTATCGCACCGTGCAGAATCGACGTATTTACTACTAAGTATATGATAAAGGTGTTTTTCTTTCTATCTGACTCAACACTTTGCATTATAGGTTTAAAAATATTTCTTGATAAAAAAAAACCAGTTCAATCAAATATTTAGCAGAATGATATCTATTTTATGAATTCAAGCCTGATTTTTCTTTTTTGAGAACAAAAGCGTGATTCCTAACAAAGAAAAAAACTTGGAATTGCCTGAGACTTAAAATTGCTGTAAGAATCATTCAATCGAAATGATTTTTTTTATCGGAATTATTTTCCTTTGTATCTTTTATATCTTTTATAATAATTTTTTCATCTGATTTTATTTTTTCTTACAAAAGTTATTTTATTGGACTTCAGATTCTTCTGAATCTTCGACACTAAAAATTAAAAGATCAACTACAGACTTCAACAACATTTTCACCTCACACTGATAATTCTGCTGACACTACTAAAATACATCACCCTTATACTTCGACTATCAACAATGTGTCTGAAAACATGAATCGACGAACGACGCCAATTGGAACTTCAGGCAACGACGACTCGGATACCACTGACGATTTGGGTATATTGCACGATGATACAAATTAATGGAATATTTAATATTCTTGTCTTATATTTCGTGTAAGCATGTATTTAATTGAAAGGAAATTCATACAATAGATGACTAATATGATTTTAGTAACAATAATGACACATAAAAAAATCGTAAAAAAAATTATATCGAAAAAGATGTTTAAAAAATAAGAGAAAAAAAATTATTTTTAATGTAATATCATCTTGTGATTCATTTTCTTAATCAAATAATATTTTATGTATGTTATCAATTTTATGAATGAAATAAAAAAAACTAAAAAATATTTATCGTTTTTATTGATATACCGCTTAAGTAATTTAAAATTTAATTTGTAATTTAATCCTATTTTTCTTATATTTCCAGTTACTGATGCTTACGACATGGTGGTTTCGGCCTTGGCACTGGTTATTTTCGTTGCGGTGTCCTTGTGCCTGCGATATCTCTTGCAGAGGGAGTCCCCCCGGAGTCCAACCCGATACCGATGACGGTGAGGAAGAGGCTGGCACCTTCACCGCCACGCAGCCCCGCTCCGCCGCGCCCGGAGCCTCCACGTCAGCCATTACCCTCCTTTGAGTCCAGCGCGTGCGAGTGTAGTAGGCCTACTACAATGGAATCCACCATGACTGTGACGGCTCAGGCCACCCCTCCCCCCCCCCCCCCCGTCTCCTCCACACACCAGGAGTAAGGGGCCTGTGAATTAAATAAGTGTAGAGCATTGTGTCTATATTAAGGTCATATCCGATCCCATTTTGTGTATTATTTTTATTATTATTTTTTTTATTAATGAGATTATAGATAAGATAAGATTTATTGATATCAATTTGAGGTTCATCAGGACATACAAGTAATGATAAAAACATACAAGAAGAAAATCAAAATGGAAGTAGCAACTAACAGAAGATCGAAGATGATGATACAGATTATATATGAAATGATTTATTGTTTAAAATTTCCTTCAATTCAACTTAAAACAAAGATACACAAAAAGGAACATTTCTGCTGGTTATTTTTCGTTAAAGATGAATGCAAACTGAAATTCGCAATTTATACAGGTTCAAAGAGAGAGTGCAGAAATCAAGAAGTGATAAAAATCATTATACCTTTTTTTTATATTAAAGGTGTTGTAAGAATTGAGTGAATTAATATGAAAGTGAGATTAGAAATTTTCAAGTGATGTACTCTGTACATAAAATTGATACTAAGGTGATATTGGGCAGATATTTATTTTGAAATAAAAAAGGTCTCTTTGTAAAATAACTCAAAACATTAAAATTTAAAGTGAACATGGTCTGAATTTAAGGTGAATGAATGGTTAATGAACAATGAAAAGGTGATCATTAAAAATTTATGAATTGCAAAATGAAGAATCATGAAATCGATACAATTATTAAATTTATATTGGATATTCTTGTCACTTTTGAAGAAGATGATTGTCTTACATCGTCAGAGGCAGCCAATGAAAAAAAAATAGGCTCGTATTAAAATGTTAGATGTTAATATTAAATTCAGTATCATAGTTCCATGATGTGATCTTGACACTGAAGACTATTTTGCTTGGAATGTTTTTATTAGCCTTAACAAAATGTATCAGTGTGGGTTTTGTCATTTAATGTTTGACAAATATGATAGAATGTCTATTCATAGAGATTACATGAAAAGGAAAATGTCAGGTATGTAATTAAATTACTTTTTTTATTATTTACATAGAAACTGAATCATAAATTAAGCTGAGAAATTACACCTCCCCCCCCCCCAAAAAAAAGAGAGAAAAAACCACAGGAGAAGAGAGATAACTGCTTTATTGTAACGTCCGATTTGAAACTTGAGAGACGTACGTAGAAATAAACAAAAAGTCGAGAACTAATCTAAGTGTACATTGCATACATGTAGATAGATTTATAGGTACATGAAATTATCAAAAAAATAATTACATATGCATACATTTAATGACATCATTAAAAAGTTTAATTATGATAATAACTTGTGCATACTTTTAATTACCTCCTTAAAAAGGTTAATCATTTATACTTGACTTTTCCGATGTTGTGTTTTAAGGATAGGTAACTGAGGTGTAAAAAATGACCAACTTAGTGCCGATTTATGAGTTATAGTTTATAGGAATGACATATAGGCTGCTTCAGCATTGGTATTGTTATGTATACAAAAGGGTTCCTTACATTGTTTTGTATACAAAAGTGTTGACCATGAGAAAGAGAATGCCATCCCTTGAAATAACAGGGTAAAATGAATGGGGAACAGACTATATTCAATATTTTTAACTATCTTTGACGATTATTATTATGAAGAGAATTTAATGTCGTATTTTTTGTGTGCTCGCTTTTTTGCTTCCTTTATAAATATATATATTTTTACAAGTAAATGCAGCAATTTTTATCATTTTACTTGCGTTACTAAGCACGAAGGGGAATGACAGAGCATAAAAATTTAATTAGGTTAGAACTAAGAAGGATGGTAGATTTCACTTTTTATTATACCCCCCGCTTGAACAGTGGGGGGTATATAGTAATCGGTATTTCCGTCCGTCCGTCTGTTACGCTTTGGGGTACCCATCTCTTATCCGCAACTCCTCTCATACCACTGAAGGAAATTTGATGAGATTCTTCATTACATATTGCCATTGTGGACCTCCTATTTTACTTTTTGATCTGACATATATTTTTGATTTTCCAAAGCAAAACAAGGAAACCATTATATTCATATGGAAGGTGGGGGGTATCGTTTAGTGAGCTCATTGCTCACAGTACCTCTAGTTTTAATTAAAACTTTTATTGATATGTAGTGAAATGGTATCCGCAACTATACAGTAAATAAGTGTAACATTGTTAATTTTAAAACCACTGTATTCTACTGATAAGCTAAAAACTGCCTTGTGTCTGAACAGTTAGATACCCTGAGCCTGCTCTCAACAAGTTTCAGCAGTGAGTTATCGTTCATGAAACCGACCCCTAGTTGGAGTCGGGGGGGGGGGGGGAGGACAAAGAAAATTGAGAGAAAGCTTCTTTGGTTGTTGTTGTGGCTCCTGGTGATGTTCCCTCTGAACTTTATCAGCATCTCTGCATCCTGGCAATTGAAAGTCAAGAGGTCAAAGCCTGACAAAGCCAACATCAATACGCAAGTTTGACGTTATCTCCCTTGGTGCGCTCTTTCGTTGAGGAGGGGAGTTTCGTTGCTGCGTAAACAAACAGGTGGGGCAGATAATTATCATTGGATATATCGCATCATCGATATACTGGTTTATCATAACTATATAATTGTAATGATGCACTGTTCAACTCGAGAACAACCGAATTAAAGTAAAGGTATCGTTTTTTAAGGCAAAAAAATAGGAACAAAAAAGAAAATTCAGTGGATATGAGATTTTTTAGACGAGGGAGGAGATATATGGACCTCTAATAAAAACGGTAAACATGAATCTGATCATTACATGTCGGCAATTTAAATGAAACATTGATTTTTTACCTTATTATAACTTCAAAAAACCCTCCAACTTTTTAGAGAAATGTTTGTACAATCAAGGAAATCTTTTACTTTTATAAAGACCACGACGTTTATTTTGTTTTCAAGTACCCTATAATTGAGAGTAGATTTATAAAATACACATGCAGTTGAGCTTGATAACATCATTAAATGTATTACTGATTAACATCTTTATCTTTCTATGACATTAGATAAATTTTAAAAGCCATAGACATCATTCATTTATTTATGCAAGTTTGTATACATAAGCAAACTGTCCCACCTCCATGCTGAAATGGATACTTTTCGCGCCTCTATCGCAGGAGAGTTACAATCTCGAAACTGGCATATTGGAAAGCAGCATATCAGGAAAAGGTGCAAGAGTCAAGTAAAGTCTAAATCTCACCGCTTTTTCTGCTCATGAATGCAGGAAAGGGACTCCTCCTCACTTCAGGATCCTGTTCAGCCTTAACTTTCTTCTGCTTGAAAATAGAAAACATTAGGTAATCAGAGATTACAAAGCTCACCTCAACGAATGTTGTCTTTAAGTAAGGCAAAGTCACACAATTACCCACAAAAAGTGTACATCTAAAAATGCAGAAGTTATGCAATTTTGATTTGATACTTTGGAACAGACCTATATAAAAACTTTAAACTAGTTCTTCATCATGAAACGTACATCATTAAAATCCAGCATCTGAAGCAAGTTTGAGAGTTTTCATCTCTTGATGCATCATTTGTGCAAGTTTGGTTTAAATGAGCCTTATAGTGTCTTGGTAATAGACCTGCACCCATATCTTTTACGAGGTCAATTATCTTGAAAATGTTATGTCAAATTCAGCATCTGAAGCAAGTCCATTAGTGTGCATCCTTATATGTATCATTCACGCAAGTTTGGTCAACATAGAGCTCAAGTTACTTAGAAATGAAACCTGCATAAACCAGAAGCCTCTGTCAAGACTGAAGCTTTACTGGTTTGTACCTATAGCAAAGTAAGAGAAGTACTGAAGCAGTTTAAGGTCATACGCAACGTAGTTTGAACTTGTTTGGGTTCTCCCCTGGAGTTGAAGAGTTCCACTAAATGAAGGACCTGTGTGCGGTATTTTTAATGTCTATAAATGGATTAGTACACCTCTTCTAAAACAATTTTTGAAGAAAAAAAATATGAAATTTATGTTTTATAATTTTTGTACATTTTTATTCGAATAATGCAAAAATTTTCAAAATTCGATATCTATTGGCGGTCATTAAGTTTACCAGACAATTCCGCCATTACCTGCTGGGTCGTGAGTTCACAGTCAGGACCGATCATCATAGCCTGGTATGGCTAATGAACTTCAAGCATCCGCAGAACCAGATTGCTCGATGGCTCGAGGAACTGAGCCAGTACAACATGCGGATCGTACACCGCCCGGGAAAGAAGCATGTGAATGCGGACGCTCTGTCCCGGGACATACCCGATTCATGCCAGGGGTACTCGACGAGAATTAGGGTCGAGGACATGCCCTGCGGCGGATGCCGTTATTGCCGCCGAGCCCACGAGCGCTGGCATGACTTTAACTCTGAAATAGACGATGTCATTCCTTTGTCCCAACTCTTTGACGAGACGCCTGTGCCAGCGGAAAGTTCGTCTGCTGAGAGGGGTAGTTGTGGTTCACTAGATCCCACCCTTCGTCAGGCCATTGTTTCTAGTTCTTGGGAAGATACTCCTTCGACTGTGAGTGCTTCTGCACTACCTAGTTTCCAGTTTAATGTCAGTGGGGTGTCAAGTTTAAATCCCAAGATTGAGACAGTGTGTCCTCAAGTCTGTCAGTTAACAGGTGAAACTGCGGGAATTTCGCTATCCTCATACAGTTCCGCAGACATAGCCCAAAAACAGAGGAAGGACGAAGCTATGGTATACCTCAGACAGTACTTAGAGTCTGGGGACCTACCTACCGAAAGTGACTTAATAATCTGTAGTGCGGAAGAGAAGTGCTATCTTCTGGAGCGAGACTGTTTTTATCTCGACGAGACAGGGGTTGTTTGGTGAGAACAGGATGACTCGAATGCGCCCCGTCGGCTCCTAGTGCCGCGGAGTCTCAGATCCGAGATTATGCACTTATGTCACGACATACCGTCCTCTGGTCATCAGGGAATCCAGAGAACTAAAGAACGCCTAAAACAACAGTTCTACTGGTGGCGGATGTCAAAGGACATAAAGTTATATGTCAAGACTTGCGATGTATGTGCAAGGAATAAGCGAGGTTCGTTGCCGAACAGGTCAGAGCTCAAGAGCTACCAAGCGGGAAGCCCGTTGGAGAGGGTACATTTAGACTTTCTTGGGCCGCTTCCCCGAACTGATAGCGGGAACGAATACATTCTTATGATGGTAGATAACTTTACCAAGTGGGTAGAGTGTATTCCGCTTCCGTCTCAGACAGCGGAAGTTACCGCCCGTTCCGCTATCAATGACTTCTTTTCTCGGTTTGGCTATCCTTACGAAATCTTTACAGATCGGGGCCGTAACTTCGAGAGTGAGCTGTTCTGCAAGATTTGTGCCATGTTAGGGATACATAAGGCCAGGACCAAACCCTACCGTCCGTCAGGAAATGGCCAGGTAACCGCACTCTAATGGACGCAGTTCGCTGTTACGTCGATGGCCAGCCCAAGTCATGGGATAAGTACCTAGGCCCATTGGCTGGAGCATTGCGGTCCGCGGTAAATCGCCATACTGGATACACCCCAAATCGTCTCATGCTGGGTAGAGAAGTAAATATACCAGCCACCTTGATGTTCGCCCCACCGCCTTCCACGTCTTTTCAAAATGGGGAGGAGGGTGAGGTCGACAAGTATGTACGTGATCTAGAAGAAAATGTTCAGAGAGCGCACGACATTGCCCGCGGAAAACTAAAAGTTGCGCAAAAGGCAATGAAAAGGTCTCATGACATTAAGGTCCGTACCAGTTAGTTCAAGGTCGGAGATTTGGTCTACTGGCGCCGCAATGCGGGAAAAAAGGTAGAGTCAGTATGGAGGGGCCCTGGGATAATAAAAGAAACCAAATCAGACACAATATTTGTTGTAAAATCTCGGCGCGAGGTCAAGGTCATGCACCACGACAAGCTTAAGAGGTGCGAGTCCAGGCAACTCCCCAAATGGTTAATAAACTATAAAAATAAGTTGCCCGGACAGTCGGTAGCCCGAGATGGGAAAAGTTCTCCTATGCATGATGCGGTGGCACCGCTGGGGACTGCAGACTCAGGAATAAGTCCTGAGAGACCGGGGAGTGGGGGTCACTCAATAGTTAGCCTCAGACCAGCGGAGTCATTAGGTCCGTATATGGGTACTCGCAAACGGGTCAGGGAAAGACTAGCTCAATCTAAACAACCAAAATCGCCCAAGAGACCCAGAGCCACAAGGGGGACTAAAACCAGGAAATATTGTGTGTGCTTACAGTCTAATCCCAAAGGGATGATGGTGCAGTGCGACAACTGTCGGGACTGGTTTCATCCTGGGTGTGTAGGTATAAGTGAGGATTATGCCAAATCTGTACCTCAATATATCTGCCCCGAATGCAGTCCCGTCGATGTTGGTCGTGACTAGTTTGGAGGATTATGTCCTGCAAGGATGCGGGGTTATGTGCAGCTATTTTTAGCTGGATTGTATATATGTTTTTACTGCAAGGGAAGCCGATCCTTTAATTATTCAGGGATATTTCCCTGCTTTTATGATCGATCCTTAGTGTTCCTGAATTTTACTTACCATTGATGTTCCAAGGAGAATCCATTGGTGAGCCAGTTCCAGGATTGAGCGTTCGCGACGGAGTCGTGGACGTGATGTCACGCTAGACATCATGTCTGTCCTGGGCCCGGATGACCGGATCTGTGGATGCTGACCGGAGATGTCGCCGAGGAACCACCTGACGAGGACGACCCCGGAGGACCCGAGAAGACTCGGACGAGAGGCGCCCAGGACCACGTGAAATTCTGTGATATGAACTGTTATTTTATTCTTATTATGGACATTAATGCTTAAATATATGTAATATTGATATTGTTAGCTCACCTGAGCCTAAGGCTCAAGTGAGCTTTTCTGATCACAATTTGTCAGTTGTCTGTCGTCGTTATCGTCGTCGTTGTTGTTGTAAACTTTTCACATTTTCGGCTTCTTCTCAAGAACCACTGGGCAGATTTCAGCCAAACTTGCCACAAAGCATCCTTGGGTAAAGGGGATTCAAGTTTGTCCAAATGAAGGGCCAGGCCCTTTTTCAAGGGGAGATAATTATGAATTAGAGAAAAATTAATGGCATTTTTAAAAAATCTTCTTCTCAAGAACCACTGGGCTAGGAAAGATGAAACTCATGTGGAATCATCCTCAGGTAGTGTAGATTTAAGTTTGTTCAAATCATGACCCCCGTGGCCAGGGTGGGGCCCAAATGGGCGATCCAAGTTTTACATAGGAATATATAGGAAAAATCTTAAAAAATCTTCTTCTCAAGAACCACTGGGCCAGGAAAGATGAAACTCATGTGGAATCATCCTCAGGTAGTGTAGATTCAAGATTGTTCAAATCATGACCCCTGGGGTTAGGCTGGGGTCAAAATGGCCGACCCAAGTTTTACATAGGAATATATAGGAAAAACTTTTAAAAATCTTCCTCTCAAGAACCATTGAGCCAGGAAAGATGAAACTCATGTGGAATCATCCTCAGGTAGTGAAGATTCAAGTTTGTTCAAATCATGACCCCCGGGGTTAGGCTGGGGTCAAAATAGCCGACCCAAGTTTTACATAGGAATATATAGGAAAAACTTTTAAAAATCTTCTTCTCAAAAATCACTGGGCCAGGAAAGATGAAACTCATGTGGAATCATCCTCAGGTAGTGTAAATTCAAGTTTGTTCAAATCATGACCCCCGGGGTTAGGCTGGGGTCAAAATAGCCGACCCAAGTTTTACATAGGAATATATAGGAAAAACTTTTAAAAATCTTCTTCTCAAGAACCACTGGGCCAGGAAAGATGAAACTCATGTGGAATCATCCTCAGGTAGTGTAGATTCAAGTTTGTTCAAATCATGACCCCGGGGTTAGGCTGGGGTCAAAATAGCCGACCCAAGTTTTACATAGGAATATATAGGAAAAACTTTTAAAAATCTTCGTCTCAAGAACCACTGGGCCAGGAGAGATGAAAGTCATGTGGAATCATCTTCAGATGGTGTACATTCAAGTTTGTTCAAATCATGACCACCGGGGCTCGGGCCAAAATGGGCGACCCAAGTTTTACATAGCAATACATAGGAAAAATCTTTAAAAATCTTCTTCTCAAGAACCACTGGGCCAGGAAAGATGAAACTCATGTGGAATCATCCTCAGATAGTGTAGATTCAAGTTTTTTCAAATCATGACCCCCAGGGCTGGGGTGGGGCCAAAATGGGCGACCCAAGTTTTACATAGGAATATGTAGGAAAAATCTTAAAAAATCTTCTTCTCAAGAACCACTGGGCCAGGAGAGATGAAACTCATGTGGAATCATCTTCAGATGGTGTACATTCAAGTTTGTTCAAATCATGACCCCTGGGGCTAAGGTGGGGCCAAAATGAGCGAACCAAGTTTTACATAGGAATACATAGGAAAAATCTTTAAAAATCTTCTTCTCAAGAACCACTGGGACAGGAGAGATGAAACTTATGTGGAACCAAAAAGGCTGACCCAAGTTTTACATAGGGATTTTGAGGGAAACCTTTAAAAATTTTCTTTTCAAGTACTTAAAAGCTATGATTAGTGATATTAATATGGAACCATCTTCAGGTAGTGTAGATTCTAGTTTGTTCAAATAATTAACCCCTGGGGGGTTAAAATTCAAGCCCCCGCAGTAAACTTTCAGTTCTGATCTGATATGTCCTTTTTCCAAGCCAATGTGCTCAGGTGAGCGCTGTGGCCTCTGGGCCTCTTGTATTATTATATGCTTGCTAGTTTATCTATGTAAATGTGTTAGTGATTATGTTTAATTGATTTTAGATATGTTAAGCCCCGCTAAGATTTAATTGTGTATATTGATGTATATTATAGTTTGTCCCATTGTAACGGGCTGGGACGCCCTTTTTCAAAATGGGGAGGAATGTGGTGGTCCTAGACGTACTGGGCACAAATTGCCCTGCTACCTCTGATCACAGGGTATACGTCACAGCACCTGTCGTGATGTATACCTATCCTCGCTCTCTTTTCTGTTATACGCTGCAGAGTACAGACGTGTCTCTGTCAGCTCCGCCATTATTGTAATCCATATTGTATAGTATATTGCGGGCACTAATAAACAGCGGATTATCTTACCATAGTGTTTTTCTGTTCCGCCATCACCATAGTATTAGTTAATATAGAGAAACGCTATAGCTTTATTTATGAGGTACAAATGTCAACTTTTTAAAAACCGTTTGTTGAAACTTTAAAGAACATTAACTCATATATAGAGGCAGAAAATGAAAATTGTTGCATGAAAAAATTTCAATTTCAAGCTTTATTTTAAGACTGTTTGAATTAAATTATAAATTAAAGAGTTATCCTTCCTGGCTGAGGATTGCGTATCCTTAAGAAACATTTTGAAAAGAAACACTTCAATGATTTATTTTCAAAATAAAAGCAAGCAGAAGGAATACTGTCGGTACTTTAGCGTAACATTGTAATGGGGTTCCTAGAGTAGAAACCATTAGATTTTTTTTCTCTTCAATGTAATGGATCATCAGTAAAGCTTACATATTGTCCAAACTGGTCGGGGAACTGATCTCTTATTTTCCAAACGCAGCAACTTGGAATTACTCGACGATCATCTGCTCCTAATCTCCCACGATGCCATAGTGCGAATTGGCGCAAGGTAGTCCGGAGATGAACTTTGTTTACCTGATTTACAGGTTGTGTCTCTACAGCCTTGCCAGAACAAGCACAACTTTATTCAGGATGAGAACATCAAAATCCTGAACGAAGTGTATAACTACTAAAGATCCATTGCATTCCTCATAATGCCATGTGCTTGACAAAAATCAAGCAGAAATCTTTACAGGTATTCTCGAAACACAGCTATCTTGATTTCTCTGGGAGCAAAGTCTTTCTTTCTGGGTGGGCATTTCTTCGCAGGAAGTACAAATGCACCATGATAGCTGTTCTGATCCCTCAGAATGATGATGTTTACTCCCTTCAAAACTTGTCGAATCTAATATACTAAAGGGATACTCGGGGATTTCCCTTACAACTCTTTGTAGTGTGTCCTTCATTTGGATTGAAGAAAGGCTATGTACTCCTCTCTAGATAAAAATATGTGCTGATGTATATTATTATGTCCTTGTGTAAATGGCATTGGATGGA
>NW_026940961.1:0-12289 GCF_032062105.1 Saccostrea cuccullata
TTCAATCATATCCCCAGTAAAACTCGGTAATCCAAGCACGGACCTACTGACCGCTCAGGTCCCACACGTTACAGTAGTAAGTTGCAATTGAGTGTCAATCTTAAAAATTAATTTCCGTTTCACTGCTTTAGTGTAACTGGGCTAGATACGATATGTAATGTGTATAATGTGTTACATATACTTTCTTAACGTCGAAATAAAATAAAGGCGCTAAGAACGTTTTATTTTGAAAATTTAATTGAAGCTATCATACCTATTTAATAGATCAGTCAAAAAAAAGGCGTGAAATATTTACTCGTGGCGTTTGGCGTGAAATTATGAATGCTTTTTCACAATTCTTAGACAGGTGAACTGTTGCAAAAGTATACACAAGTATATTTAGAGCAGTACTCCCTAAAGCTTAATGGTTAGCGAGTTGGGGATAAAAAAGTAAAAAAAAAAAGCGCATTAAAGTTGGCGACATGGGTTCAATCCACCTTGTGACAAAAATTTTGAATCTCTTTTCAGCTCGATTTTACGTGGGTTTCTTTTCCTGAATCGGACGGAAGACCTCTCGTTGCTCGCAACGAGATCTCATCTAGTTATTATTTATTTTTCTATCTATTTATACATTCATTTTTAATTCATTCCATTTGTAGATTTATTCACACAAGAAAATTAATGTTTAAGATAAATTTATTATTTATTTGATAGTTTTTATTTATTACTAAGATGTTTATTTTATTACTGCATTTATATATCATTCCTTTCAATTAATATTTCATTCATTGAATTCTTTGGGAAAGAATAATAATGTTTTAAAGACTCTACTATTTTTCACTCTGAAATGCAGCAAAAATATATTTTAAACTCCTTTTCTTGGCCAAAATAAATGTCAGGGGACGACAGGGACCTGACAGGGAGAGCAGGGAAAACGGGAGGGGACGACAGGGACTTGACAGGGAGATCAGAGAATGTCAGGGGACGACAGGGAGTAGACAGGGAAGGCAGGGACAACGTCAGGGGACGACAGGGACTGGACAGGGAGAGCAGGGACAACGACAGGGGATCATAGGAGAAAGTCAGGGAGAGACAGGAAAATGTCAGGGACTGACAGGGGACAACAGGGGATTTTTTTGGAATCTAAGGGGACGCAGCACTGTTAAGGCTAACTATGAGAAATCAACGGAGAATAAAAGTGCAAAAAAGGGGGAATTTTTAAAATTGAATTCATTTTTATTCAGCAATTCTATTATCACAGAACTTTATTATATATGGAAATAGCATAGTATAACATACTCTGTACTGTGTAGAGTTTGGTCCCATCGATGGACAGTCACGTGATGAACGCATAGCAGGTACACGGAATGTAGGTCAATAATAAATTTCAATATCGCAAGGGCATACCCTAATTGAAACTAAAAATTCAAGCTATTACTTGTTTCTGTGTACTTTGTAGTTTCTGAAAAGTGCTGCTGCTTTGAATAGAATTTGCGTTTTAATACTTAAATATTTTGGTAAATAGGCCAATGTCGACATATGTTAGAATTTTACCAAATTTTTTGTGTACTTATAAAATCACGGACTCGAATTAAAGAAAGCAGCAGCACTTTTCAAGTTAAAGAATATATCCTTTATCTATATTTAAAAAATGGTTCAGATCTATGCAGTGTATGCCCTTGCGAAAGTACGATTTGATGAGGCACCTCGATGTAAAATATACGTAACCTGTACATAAAACACGACATAATTAATAAAATACATTCTCTTTGTAGTTTATTAACAATCGCACTAAACAAAGGCTATACCTTGGTATTTATCGACTATTTAAAATCTGTAAATAATATTCCGTTTAATAATCAAACACATTTTTCATTGATAAACAATTTCTCAATTTGCCTCTCACAGCACACGAAGTACGTCATTTTTACCAGTATGACGTCATGTTTACAAGTTCATCGCAATGAGTGCTTAGTTTTTAACTAGCTACAAGGGATTTAACTGCATCTTTTTTTAATGCATTGATAAGTTATAATATTGTTTATTTTGCTAATACTGTTCAGCGTTGCAAATTATTTCATATACACGTATTTTGAGAACTACATAAATGTCATATTTTTGTGTGACGTCATAGTATACTTTTCCCGTATAAATTAGGCTCCACCCCCTTATTCAAGCCTTAACAATGCTGCGGATATATAATTCAGTAGTGATGGGACCAGTGATAATGCAAAACTATAAATATGTGTATACTCCATACGATAAACACTTGTGTGAGTTGATCTATACACATAGAATTTAAGCATTATCGATGAAAATCGGACGGATAAGCAATATTATATTTACCATTATATATTATATTCTGGTAAATGTTATAATTGAACTTGATAAAAAAAATGCTTGTGCGATCTGTACTTCTGTAAACGATTACATTCTATCGTTCATTATTTTTTTTTTCTTTGCCGAGATAAAAATGTCAAGGTTGTTCACGGTAAAAATGTGGAGAATATCTCATTCTTCAAAAGTTTTTTTTTATTTTACTTTTACAGATTTTTTATTAACGAAATGGTGTTGTTTGATTGGACAGAAAAATAATAAGGTGTACTTGATGTACATTTATAGCAACTTTAGGTTATAGTTCTTGACTTCCAGATTTAGAAATCGTCCAGACCTGTTTAATTATAAAAAAAATCATTGTTGGCAATCATGTGAAGCATTTTTATATTTCAAATGATAAAATGTTTTCTTTTTGCATAGGAAATATTGTCACATATGGTCTATAATATATCACCAAATTGACGTGAAACGTTCAACGTGCTTAATCCTATTTTTATTTTCTTCTTAGATTTTTTGGATATATTATTTATGTTTATATTCTTCCCATGTTTTTATTTTCAAAATTAATAAATTATATATAATAATAATAATAACTAGATATCATTGAGATGGTGGCCATCTCAAAGGGCCCCGCATTCAACAATGAACATGAAAATTTAAGGTCGTTTAAAAGGGATTATTTTGAAGAGGGACATTTGTGTTATACAGTAAAAGTCATTTAGTACGACTTCATGGATACTGCAAATTTACTAATATTTATCGAAGTTATCTTGTATCCCGAGTTACATAAATTTATTGGAATTAAGGCAAAGAATTATGCACCAAACAAAGATTTTAAACAGAAAGTGTAATTCTGACCATGACCTAGAAACTTCTCAACTCAAGGTCACTGCACATCCATTGACCATGGGATTCCTACTAGTGAAGTAATAGCCAGATTGGGCCAACAAGAGAGAAGATATACTCAGGACTAGGATTTTCATATAATTCTGCTATGACATTGACCTTTGACCTAGAAATCTGGTTCAAGGTCACTGCACACTGGCTACCCAAATGAACTCTGTTGGTGAAGTAATAGCCAGATTGGGCCAACAAGAGAGAAGATATACTCCGGACTAGGATTTTTCATATAATTCTGCTATGACCTTGATCTTTGACCTAGAAACCTGGTTCAAGGTCACTGCACACCGGTTACCCAAAGGCACTCTGTCGGTGAAGTATGAGCCAGATTGTGCCAAGGAGAGAGAAGATATACTCCGGACAAGGATTTTTCATATAATTCAGCTATGACCTTGACCTTTAACCTAAAAACCTGGTTCAAGGTCACTTCACACCGGTTACCCAAAGGCACTCTGTGGGTGAAGTATGAGCCAGATTAGGCCAAGGAGAGAGAAGATATGCCCCGGACAAGGCTATTTCATATAATTCAGTTTTGACCTTGACCTTTGACCTAGAAACCTGGTTCAAGGTCACTGCACACCGGATACCCAAAGGCACTCTGTGGGTGAAGTACGAGCCAGATTAGGCCTAGGAGAGAGAAGAAATGCTCCGGACAAGGATTTTTCATATTTAATTTTGCTATGACCTTGACATTTGACCTAGAAACAAGGTTCAAGGTCGCTGCACAACGGTTACCCAAAGGCACTCTGTCGGTGAAGTATGAGCCAGATTAGGCCAAGGAGAGAGAAGATATGCTCCGGACAAGGATTTATCATATAATTCAGCTTTGACCTTGACCTTTGACCTAGAAACCTGGTTCAAGGTCACTGCACACCGGTTACCCAAAGGCACTCTGTGGGTGAATTATGAGTCAGATTAGGCCAAGGAGAGAGAAGATATGCTCCGGACAAGGATTATTCATATAATTCAGCTATGACCTTGACCTTTGATCTAGAAACCTGGTTTAAGGTCACTGCACACCGGTTACCCAAAGGCACTCTGTGGGTGAAGTATGAGCCAGATTGGGCCAAGGATAGAGAAGATATGCTCCGACAAGGATTTTCATATAATTCAGCTATGACCTTGATCTTTGACCTAGAAACCTGGTTCAAGGTCACTGCACACCGGTTACACAAAGGCACTCTGTGGGTGAAGTATGAGCCAGATTGGGCCAAGGAGAGAGAAGATATGCCCCGGACAAGAGATCTCGGACGGACGGACGGACGGACAGCCGGCCGGACGGACGGACGGACGGACAGACTGATCACTATAGGGCGCCCGCCAAGCGGGGCCCTAATAAATAAAATTATATTATAAAGTAATCATATAAAGACACAAAATGATACAAAAAAAATCATTTTGCTTAAGGTTACAGTAAGGAGGCGGGGCCTAATTTGTACAGGAAATGTTTACTATGACGTCACACATGATAGAAGGTCTTCAAAATGCCACAAAATTAGATTAATTCCTGTTTCAAACTGCTGGATAGCTATATACTACATACAAACTTACTATTACATGAAGTTTTGTCGTTTGTTAAATCCCACACAACAGTTTATAAAAGATGCATCAATCGCAATGCACTTGTGAGTGTGACGTCATCAAGCAAAAATGACGCAGTTTGTACACAGTGAGAGGCTGATAAAGTCACATTTTGTACAATAAAAATGTCTTTTTATCTCAAATAAAATATTATTTGCAGACAAATAAAAGACCGTTAACTTGGATGCGATGTATTTTTTAGTATTTTATTCATAAACTGTCCGTACATTCTCCAGACAAGTGAAACTGTCGTGTGTTTGTATGCAGAATTATTGAAAAAGTAATGGAAAGGCCTTAATAAATCGATTTATTGCAAGGGCATACCTTCAATGTATCTTGTCAAATCTCCACTCTTAAATTATGTTAAGAGTGGATGATAGAGCTAAACAATGAACATTTTGTTTTGAATAATAATATCACAAGAAGTGCAACAAATAAGAATTTTTATCATTTGTTGCACTTCTTGTGATATTATTATTCAAAATCAGTGTAGTCATTGAGACAATATTTCCTCCGGAAAAAGGCATCAATTTGAGCAATATTTTAAAATAACGTCAAGCGCAGTAATACGTTATTTGACGTAACTCATTGTGACGTAGGCAAGTTATGTCATACAAAATATTATATGTTCCTCAGAATGATTCATACAAGTGAAATTAAATTATCTATTGATATCAAATAACACAATTAATTGTCTTATGCTAATTTTTCTAATTAGTAGAAAAAAATTTAAGTGCATAAAAAGCAG
This sequence comes from Saccostrea cuccullata, assembly GCF_032062105.1. Lineage (NCBI taxonomy): Eukaryota > Metazoa > Mollusca > Bivalvia > Ostreida > Ostreidae > Saccostrea > Saccostrea cuccullata. Next base: position 5,546 of record NW_026940961.1, read on the forward strand.
ATGCGCGGAATAAGGAAGAAAACGATTATTTTCAGGGTTTAAGTTGAGATATGTGAATAAAGATTTATTTCATTCAAACTATCAATCAAAGTATGCATTTTTTTATATTACTCTTTATGAATTCTGACAGGTAAGGTATTAAGTTATCTTCCTTTTGGGTTAACCTGTAGATTTGTAGCTATTTATGGCTGGTCATTCTGGATTGGTCTTGTGATTTTAGGAGGGAATTTTTATTGTATTCTTGTTTGTGATGGTTTGTTCAGATGGGTGTGAGTGTGTTCTAAGAAAATTTAAGAAGTTGTCTTTGATCAGTATTTGATGTTTTCAGGTTGAAACTATTTCTGTACTGAGTTTATTCCGTTACTAGGTTAGTATCTAATTTAGGTTTTATCTTTTCTTTATTTTCCCACTTTATCTACTTTGTGTGAATGCTTGAATGTTAAGCTGCATGAGGGAGTGAAAGTCCTTTTTTGAGATTTGTAGGAAAGCTGTAAATAAGATATGTAAATATAATGGTATTAAATAAAGTTTATTTTATTTCTAAATAAATTGCTAAATTAAGAATGGAAAAAATGAGTGCATTATAGACATAATTTAAAGTGTTGAAGTTAACAAATTCTTTAAGTATTCATTTGTCTAAAAATTCCCTACACTGAACAACACATCATTTCTTTTTTACATCTAGAATACCATATTATTCAGGCAGCTAGATATCTAAGTGTTTTGTATTTAGATGACCTTTGCACCTCATGTAGGATGTAATGTTAATTGTGTGTTGGTAAAAAAAGGAATTCAGTGATATTTTTATACATTGATGAAATACAAAGTATTTTGGGAAGTATTTAAATTCATTTTTTTTATTTGTTTAATTCATTATATATGAGAAGCTTTGCATGAAGTTATCTGTTATCTCAAATTTATTTAGTTTGTGTTTATCAGAAGCTAGGAATATTCTAAGCATATTTATAATGAGTATATGACAAATTTTGTTATATGAAAGAAATTCAGTAAATTTATTAATTTTGGTTTTATTTTATGTCATGACTGCTTTGTTTGTAAAAATTTGCATTCAGAGTTGTTGTTCTTGTATATATTTTTTTAAAAACAGATTACAGCGAAATCTTTACCATACATCTATAATGGGCAATATGACACCATCAAAACAAACCCACGAATTTAACCAGATGGAATGTGTTTTGTTGTGTATTTCCACCCTGTTTCAATAATGCGTTGTGCCGTAATGTATTGCGCCGTCATGTAAATAGAATTACACTGTCTGCAGATTACAACACGTGACTGCATAATACAGGTAAAATTTTAGTGAACAACAATGTAATTTAATCAATTTGAAAGCATCTAGGAGGTCATACTCTAGTTAAACAGTTAGGCAATTATTTCAACAAGGACATACAAGACAAGTACGAACAAAATACTGAAAGTATGAATCATATACACTGTACAGTTATAAATTAATGAATACAAATAAAATGTGGAAACTTGAAGTGACCAAGCTTTCAAATGTATTGATCATTAATCCAAAAAAGTCTGATAATGAATACCAGAAAGAACTTGAAAAACATTAACAAATTCTATGTTCAATAATTTAAAACAAATTCTGAATTATGACATGCACGGAAGCGTATCAGGGCTGCAGTGGTGTCTTTTATTATTTGTTGAAATAGACTAAAAAAAATTGTTAAAACAAATTACTTATTCGTTAGAAGAAATTACTAATTTGTTAGAATAAATTACAATTTTAAAACTAATTAACTAATGTGTTGGGTTGCAATAGAATGAGGTAAAAGGGCTTGCATGAAGATCAGTTTTTGATAAGTGGTTGATGCATCCTCATCTTTCATCTGACTGGACACAAGGGGAAGGGGGGTATGGACCTAGGATTGCTCTCTTTTGAAGCAGTACCAACCTTATGTTGCATTTCTTCACCTTTTTGGTATTTCCCATGCAATATTATAGACTTGCCAAGTTAACAAATGAATCATTTTATGCGCAGCTAGCTCAATACACTAACGTGTAAGAACAGAGAAAATCCTAATGCAATCTTAACATACGTTAAGTAAATTTTTGTGAGAAACCCTCCCAGAGGTCCATCGCTAACAGGATTCCATGCGAAGATAGCGAATAAATATAACAGGCAAAAGAGGAGAAAATATTAAATATGTGTAATTGTAACTAATCAAAACAATTGTTTTCCTAAAAATGTATTCAGAAATTCCCTAATGCTTTCATACCTTAGTCTCAGTACGGAAAGGTCAAATTTATGAGTAAGAATATTAAAGGAAAGTTTACTTTTCTTGTTTATTTAATCATAAAGTTATAAATATTTTTCTTTATTAAAATAAAAGTACTATTCAATTAATATTTCTTTAAATTATATAAATCACAGCCTTTTAACACGAGGACTTTTTAAAGGTGCATAAACACATATTTAAGGTTATTTTTTTTCTTAAATTTTCTGTATAATATTACGACTTATATACTGCAATAGCATTTCACACAAAAATATATTAAATATCTTATTTCATTTAAAAGTCAAATTAAAATTTTTGGACGGGTTTGATTGACATATTCGTGCACTTTCACAATTTTATCTCTCCTGCACTGGATATGAACGACGTTATATTTGACCTATTACAGTTACTCGAGGGTAATATTTTTTTTTTGCATTTGAAATCATCTTTTACCACAAAAATAAGCTTATTGTAAAATATCAAATCTTAAATAGAATTTTCATTACAACGCTAGTGTATCAGTCAAATGATGTTTTTTTTATTCGAAATAAGTATTTAATAAGGTCTTTTCGATAGAGGAAATTGACCAACACACACGGAAAGAGACAAACAACATTGCTCGCAATATTGTCAGAAAATTTTGTCCAGAATCGGTGTACACAACCATAATATAAAGATTCTGGAATTCGTGATTCAGCATATATCTTTTGAGACTTTAAATCACTTTTTGTCCCTGGTCCGTCTAGCTATCCATCCGTCTGTAAATTTTTTGAAATTTTCATCTGATCCACTTAAGAAACCTTGGACATGGCTTTATAAAAAAAAGTATATTGTATCTCTTGGTACTCCTACAATCTCTCTAAATATATCATATGAAAAAAAATCAACAACACATATTTTGCCACATGTGTCTGAAATATGGCCTATCAGACCCCTGTAAGTAAAGTCAGTCACTGATTGAGTCAGTGAAGAATTAAACTAGAGAGTGGAATTTAACTGTTTGTGGAATATGATTTAACAACATAACTGTAACAGGAAAGGCAGGAATGTGAACGATCAATCGAATCTTGTCTCAGCATCACTGGTGGCAGGTGTTATACCCACTGAGCTATTCATGCAGGCTGATATCTGTGTAATCGGACACTCAACTAGAGAATGAGCCTTATTTTAGTATTATTAATTAAGCCGTTACAAGTCTGTGTAATAATTTGAAAAGGATAACTTTTTTGTTAATTTTACTTAGTAAGTCATATTGATACTGGATCATTTGAGAAAAATATTAAGTAAAAATAGAACTTACATAGCGTTGGAATTGAAAATTCGCATGTGAATATCCTACACTTAAAGTTTTATAAAGAAAAAAAAATGTATGATTTAATATTTGCAAAAAAAAATTAACGGAATGATTAAAATGGGTCCAAGGAAAAGATGCATAAAAATAATTAAAACTGAACCAGAAGTTTCTGATACTTTGGCGATTAAAAAAATTAAATGGCAAAAATAAAAACGAAACTATTCAGTTGATGACGTCACAATATTTGATAATCTTTTCAACTAATTTTTTTAAGTTTTACATATGGTAAAAAAAACATTGTATAGTAGATTTATAGGTAAATGAAATTATCAAAAGAGATAATAGTTTATGCATACGTTTAATTACATCATTAAAATGTTTAATCATTTATAATTGACTTTTCCGATGTTGTGTTTAAGGACAGGTAACTCGGGTGTGAAAAATGACCAACTTACTGCCGATTTATGAGTTATTGTTTATAGGAATGACATATAGGCTGCTTCAGCATTGGTATTGTTATATACACAAAATGGTTCCTTACATTGTTTTGTACACAAATAAGTTTTGACCAAGAGAAAAGAGAATGCCTTCACTCTACCTGAAACAGTGTCAAACGAATGGGTCACCGACTATATTCAATAGTTTTAACTCTCTTTGACGATTAATATGAAAAGGAAAATTGAATGTCACGTTTTTTGTGTTCGTGCTTTTTCGCTTCCTGTGTGAATATATATATTTTCACAAGTAAATGCAACAATTGATCATCTTATTTGTGTTACTAAGCACGAAGGGGAAAGACTGACTATAAAAATTTAGATAGGTTAGAACTGAAAAGGAGGGTAGATTTCACTTTTTATTTTAATTAAAAAATTTAATTATATGCAGTAAACCGGTGTCCGCAACTATACAACAAATAAGTTTGACAGTGGTGCTAAATTTTAAAACCACTGGATTCTACTGTGAGCAAAGAAACACTTGGGAAATGCAAAAAACTGCCTTGCGTGTTAACAGTTAGATACCCGAGCCTGCTCTAAACAAGTTTAGTGAGTTATCGTTTATAACACCAACCACTAGCGGCAGTTTAAAGGTCTATATTTGACCTTTGTCCACTTGATATGACCTTGACCTTTATAGTATACAAAGAACGGAGACTTCTTAAATGTGTGTCCAAATATTAGCCCTTTACTATTTATTGAAGAAACGTAAGAATAGTTTACATATTATATCAGACCATTACATGCTTGTTTATTGCACTTAGATAGCGTAAAAACATCCAAAAGTAAGCTTCCAAGTGACCAATATAAAGAATTCTCTTATTTTTTCTTCACAAAATATGACGCAATCATGCCAAAACTTGTTTTTTTCTTACAGTGGTCATTCATTGTTGTCAATACAGTATTTTTGGTTTTGAAAAAGGACATCAATCAACCAAGCCTGTCGTAAATTTAGCGGGGCTCGAAACTCTAGACCACATAATTATGATTTATTCAATAAAATGTTATTATGGAGGCATAGTAGTGTTTCTGTGGTTTTAAGGCAGGTCCACCCTTTTACGGATCCGGTTTTAATTTTACTCACCGATATGAAATTTTGATTATCCTTGTCTATTGAAAAAAAATCTTTTTGGATGATTGAAAATGATTTAGCAAATATATATTTCTTTATCATAGTGTCATTGTGCACACAAAGCATTCAATGTACATTATTTATAGGAATAATTACTTTGCACTCTGTCCATTGGATCTTTATGTAATTTAGTACATACACAGACAGAGAATCTAAATTGCCATTATGGAACTAAAGCTTTTAATTTTTTTTTAACAAACTAACTTGAGATCTATTTATCTTTAATTTTTAGGCTATATCATCTTTTTAAATTTACTTTTTATAAGTTTTGCGAAGAACGATTGAAAAAAAGAGATATTTCAAAAATGGGGGTATAGGTGTTCAAAAGGAAGTTTTGTAAACATTTTCTGGTCAACCATAATAAAGTATTTTTTTCTGCTAACCTAAGATATAATTTTAAATAATTGTGAAGAAAAAAATAGCATGTAAACATATAAGATTTTAAAAATATTTAAAATAAAGATATTTTGAGTTTTTTCTCTGAAAGATTTTGACACGATCAACATCAAATTTTAGTGTTTTCATATAGAAGTTTCAAATAATTTCTTGCTTAATGAATATTTATAATTTTTCTAAGTTTAAAAATATAATTGGATGTGATTTGGTACTTAGCTAAATAAAATATGATGTTACACTTCTGATATGTAAAATTTTGGTTGTTGAATTTTTAGAGGTATATACTCAGAGACATGTTGCATGAAAATTAACCTGCAAAAATATGTTTTTTATGGGTATTTTAGTTAGATTATGACTTGTATAAAATTTTCAAATACAAAAATAAACAGTTTGACAGAAAATTCTGAAAGTACGGACCTACCCTAATCATCATCAGGAGCCCATCTTGAATATTATTAGTCTTAAGCTATTGTAAGCGTGACTTAATTACCATTTCGCCTATGTTTTTGTGTTTACTGTAGGCGATTATTGGTTTATCAATCAATAACTCTTTGCAAATTGTGTCTGTTTGCAAAATGTTCAAGTGTTTGTGGCATTTGGATGACACTGTTTGCTTTCATGATTTATTTTCATACAAGAACTTTTTATGCCCCTGTAAACGACGTTTCGGGGGCATATAATTTTTGTCGTGTCTGCCTGTTTCTCTGTCTGTCTCGCTGTTTGTCTGTTTGTCCGCAAAAACCTTAACATTGCCAATAACTTTTGATTTAGTGGAGTTATGACTTTCATATTTCTTATGTGTATTCCTTGTGAAAAGACCTTTCTTTGGTTACAACCAAATATGACCTTTTGACCTTGACCTTAGAGTGTGACCCACTTTTACATGAAAATTTTAAAATTTTACTTTGGCCATATCTTTTGAACAGTCAGACACCATGATATTTATACTTCACATATGTAATGTTTGTTAAAAGTCCTTTTAGATACCAACAACCTTGACCCTTTGACCATTTGACCTTGACCTTGGAGATTTTAATACCTATGAAAAAACTTTAACCTTGGCTATAACTTTTGAAAAATAACTACTAACGCTTTCATACTTCACATATCTAATTCTAATAAAAAGACCTTTCATTGGATACAAAGAACCTTGACCCTTTGACCTTGACCTTGGAGTTT
>NW_026940962.1:0-12507 GCF_032062105.1 Saccostrea cuccullata
GGAACAAGGTTTTTTGGGCCCACTGCTTGCAAGAGCGCGCACGTGCAACACGTGAAATGACCAATATAATAGATATAGCCGTAAGTTTTCTATTTTTTGATTAAATGCTTTGAAACTCATAATATAAGTATACATTAGTAGTGTAGACGTGATGACAGGGTCAAAATAGCAAGATCTCACGCGCATGCACGTGCGCTTCGCTCTGATTGGTTGATACTAACGTCTCAATATCTTTCTCGTTTTTTGACAAAATCTTTTGAAATTTTGAGTAAAGTCATACATAAGGGAGATCTACAGCCTGATATAAAAGAATTATCATGAAAGCATGTGTATGCACGTGTGCTTGCAAGAGCGCGCACGTGCAACGCCAAAAATGTCCAATATAATTGATATAGACGTAACTATTTAAATTTTTGATGGAATGTTTTGAAACTTATAATATAAGGATATATTAGAAGCATAGACTAGAGGGCATGGTCAAAATGCAAGATCTCACGCGCATGCACGTGCACTTCGCTCTGATTGGCTGAAACTAAAGTCTCAATATCTTTCTTGTGTTTCAACAAAATCCTATGAAATTTTGAACATTGTTATATTTTATGAAGATCTACAGCATGGTATATAAGAATTATCATGAAGAGCATGCACATGTACGATTGTCTATAACTTTCTTAGTTTTCAACGAAACGGGATTGTATTTAGAATATGAATAGGTATAATGGATTCCTACATAATGGCACTATCAAAATTGAATGCACGAACATACATTCATGCACGTGCACGAAATACGCAAAATGGCCAATTTAAAAAAAAAAAAACAACATTTAAATGTATATTGTAAAAATTTTTTATTGATTCTCACGATATATAGATATGTTAATTGCTTAGACAGCATGCCATGACCATCTTGCATGTGCATGTACATGCGTTCATGTACAATGCGTTAAATAACATATAGTTGATATCTTTGAAGCTTTTATTATTCTTTGATGAAATCCTTCGATACTGATCATATTTTTTTTAGATTGTCTAACAAAAATTAAGCACAAAAAGGGATTTGGGGAGCGTTTGGGGAACATCTGTAACGGTCCCTGTTACAATTAGCACTAGTTCAATATTGGACTATTCAATGAAACTCGCCATGTATAGAACGGTTTATACCAGCATGAAATAGAGTTGACACACTTTACTGTGAGTTAATTCAAATTTGAAATCATATCCTTGCATCAATTTTGGTTTGTTTGATTTTCTTTTCGTGTCTTAATTCGAATTCTGATAGGAACTTTTGTACAGATTCTGACAATAATATACACTGATAATTTTAATTGTTTCAGTGTACAAGTAAACACTGCACATGTTTTACTTTATATATAAATACAACTTTTAAAACTTGAATTATTCTCCTAATTTATCATTATTGGTATAAGAGTGAGTTTTGGAGAGAGAAAAATACATTGACACTTTACATAACATTTTATGCATTGAGCCTATTTTCGTCAAAACACCAAATTTTCACGTCTGTGACATTTATGTTGACATTTAATTTTTGTTATGATTTATACACCATTCTATTGAAATTATTTTGGAATATACCAATTACTTTTTGAAAAGATGCACATTTCATAAAAATCCTTTAATTTTCAATATGTCTATTTTCAATGACTACGCATATGATCAATGTTACCAAATTTATACAATTATAGTAAGATTTATTACTTTTGGACAATGTGTGACATTTATGTTGACATTGTAAAAAGCCTCTAAAACAAACACTTCTTTATAGAATTAATTCATTTTCATATCTAAATAAAGTTTTGATTTTGCACATTTTGTATTAAACGTTGTTTGGTGCCAGATTAGAATAATGTCCTGTTCACACGGAGAGTTTAATTCGAATTAAACGTAAAGTTACTGCGAATTAGCTACGCTTAGCGTTCACACGGAGAATTTAATGCGAATTAGTTTAATTCGAATTAGTTTACTGCGCATTAAATTACTTCGCATTAGCTCCGTGTGAACGCTAAGCGAAGCTAATTCGAATTAAATTTTGCGTAAGGCCAGAATTAAGTCACAGGACACTTGTTGGTGGTTATATATAGGTGTTTGTGCTATATTTGGTTAAAAAATTGAGGGAAAGTATGTTAATCACTAAAATCAATGAGTACCTGTAGCCACTACATGATGTATCAAAGGATAGCTCTGCATGCATGACGTGATTTACAAATGACGTCACATTAGACTTACTGACGCCTGACTGTAGAAGAAAAATTTTAATTCGCATTAGTTTACTTCGCATTAGCTGTCGTGTGAACGCAATTTAATTCGCATTAATTTGATTCGCATTAGTTTACTTCGCATTAATTTACTGCGAATTAAACTCGTCGTGTGAACAGGGCATAAGAGGCCCAGGGGCCACAGCGCTCACCTGAGCACACCGGCTAGGAAAAAGCAAATATCAGATCAGAAATGGAAGTTTACTGAGTTTGGAAGGGGGCTTAAATCTTAATCCCCCAGGGGCCCGTTTCATCAAAGGTCGTAGATTTAAGCCTTAACTTAGGTGTACTTCCGGGACTTGCGCCAAAATTTAGTCAGGCGTAATTTGCGTTTCACCAAGTGGCGTAAGTCTTGTCGTAAACGATACGCTTAGTCGCAGGACTAAGTCCTTGACAACGTTGCATTGCGCAGGCGCAAAAAATATAAACATTGTCCACTGCGTACAATCATGTATATAATTCTAGCACGTAAAAGATAAGAATAACACAAATTATAGAATAATAAATACTTGCACTGATTGAAACATGCATGGATTTATATGGTCATGCAGAAGACATGTACCTTATATATGTTTTAAGAAATCAATTTAAGTTTTTAAAATTTTTCAATAACAAAAGTCTTATAAATTGAAAGTTAAAAAAGGATCGCACATGTATTTCAAAATTTTATTTGGAATTTTAATTATATACAGCACCCCCCCCCCCCCCATTTTCCCGAAATTTTATACAGGTGAATGACTTCACCTTTGATAATCATTTCATGATTCGATTTTTACTGACTCTACTGATAAAATACTAATAAGTTTAAGACAGAATACGATTTTAAAACTTTATTTTCATGAAATATGTATACTTAATTGAAAGCAAAAATACTGTATAAAACATATACAGTTTACATATACAGTGTACACATTTTGAGTCAAGAAATAAATTTTACACGTTTACTTCTAAGGTACATGTAAGACAATCCTTTCTAAGTCTATTAAATTTTTGTCAAATGATTCATCATAATTTTTTATTGACTATTAAAACGGCACAAAGGTTCATGAAATAATTTCGAAATACTAGACTCTAGGTACAGTCAGTTAAAGACAAAAATTCTTTACTATCTGCAGTTTATTTAAATTAATGTTCCGTTTTACAAGTATGCAGATCTAGAGAGAGAGAGAGAGAGAGAGAGAAAGAGAAATGACTACAAAGATATCCGGTATTCTTACAGAAAGTCTCTGCTTGCGTGGCCTCTCTCTTAGAAATTAAGTGACCTTTAGTCTTTTTTTTCATTAGAATTTAAGTTATGGACGGACAACTTCGGAATGGACATTTTTCCGAACTTGCGCACCCTTTTCCTTTAAAGCTATCATCTTAGCGTTTTTTTTAAATGGTGGGGTTTCTATAATCAATTGATTTATGAAAAAAAAAAATTCAACATTTTCCGCCAGTTTTTGAGATATCTGAGTTCAAAAACAAAAATCCCATGGGGAAACATGAACTTAAAAATACCCCACAAAAAACCCCACAAAAACCCCATGGGGTTTATTTTTCACCCCATGGGGGAAATAACCCCACGAAAATCAATGTAGGTTTTTTAAACCCATATGTTGCTTATATTGTCATATGGGGTTTTTTCTCCCACGTTTCTTTATCATGGGGTTTTAAATCCCATGTATTGATATATTTACTGTAAGATAATTCCTAAAAACTTGGGTTTTTTTCTTAGACTAATGGATCATTAGTATCTTCTCTGTTTCTCATTTTATAAAAGTGGATAGTTATAACAAATATCTATTATTTTTCAAATTTTCAAGTATTCATTCTTCAAATTTTTGCTTATGTAAAAGAAGATTTATATGAAAACAGGTTTCTAAGGCAGTTGCCTCCCAAAATGAAACATTCATCATAAAACTCTTCACAGATTATTTGATTGATGACCATTAATCTGAATATTTAAAAAAATGAAACAAGAAAATTTAATACCAACACAATAGCAACCAATTCACAGTGTCCAAAGAGGGTCTCTTTCCTTAACTAATGTATATTTATATATGTTAGGTTTATATGATGTCTAGTTTGTGGATTTTTTTTAAATCTCCATTCCCCTTGCATTCACCATTAATAAGATTGGATTTATTTAATTCATGTGCAATATATCTACATATTTAATTAATGGAACTCAATTCAGTTATATATCACAAAGTATTTAAAAATAAAATATTTATGCCTCTTGGATCCACCACTTATCAGTTTAGATCATGACCACACATGACATATAATCTTAATGCTTAAAATCAATCAGCCATATCAAGGATATTAATGACTATGGCATAGTCATTAATATCTTTGATACACCACAAATATTTCTTTAAAAAATGAATATCCACTCCCCGTGGATCCACCACTAATAAGTTAAGTTCTTGATCACACATGACATGTAAGATTAAAGTTTGAAATAAATTAGCCATAATCATTATTATCCTTTTACCCACCACAAATATTTAAAAATAATATCCGCTCCCCTTAGATCCACCACTTTTAAATTAAGATCATGTTCACACCTGACATAAAAGCTAAATGTTTGAAATAAATTAGCCATAATCATAAATCATAAATATCCTTTGATCATTCACAAATATTAAAAAAAAAGATAAATATCCACCCCCCTTGGATCCACCACTTATGAGTTTTGATCTTGATCACACATGACATATAAGTTTAATGTTTGAAATCAATTAGCCGGAATCAGTAATGTCCTTTTACCCATCACAAATATTTAAAAATAATATCCACTTGCCTTGGATCAACCACTTTAAAATTAAGATCACGAGCTAAATGTTTGAAATAAATTAGTCTAGACATGATCACAATTCATTAATAACCTTAGATCCACCACAAGTATTTAAAAAAGATAAATATCCACTCCCCTTGGATCCACCACTTATAAGTTTAGATCTTGATCACACATGACATATAAGCTATATGTTTGAAATCAATTAACCATAATCATTATTATCCTTTGACCCATTACAAATATCTATCTACTCCCTTTACATCCACCACAACTCTTATGGCTATCAAAACAATTAATATCCACTTGCCTTGGATCCACCACTTCTTAGTTAAGATCATGATCACACACAGAAATATTAACTAAACGTTGAAATAAATTTGCAAAAATCATTAGTATCCTTTGATCCACCACAAGTATTTAAAAATTCAATATCAACTCCCCTTGGATCCACCACTCATAAATTTAGACTATAATACATGACTTATAAGCTAAATGTTTGAAATCAATTAGCCATAATCATAATTAAAAAAGATGAGACAAATATCTCATGTCGCTTTGTCTTAGGTAAATGAGAAATACAATAAACGAACAAAAATATTACAATAATAATATAGTAATAAGTTTATACCTGTCATCAACCAGCTCGACTGTTAAATCTACATTGGATAACAAATCAATTTAGGCTTTACATAGATCATGTACATTATAATTATTAGTAATATATAATTGGAATTCCTCGAAAATTCTTTGTTTTCTAATTAGAAAAAAAAAGAAGTTCTGAAATTATTAAAACTAAATTTTCATCCTGCAAGGTGCAGTCAGGCAATATTGATCTCATTCTGACAATATCACTTTTTTTCATTGAAATAGATCTACATGTATGTAGAAAGAAGACTAAATTATTGTAAGAGAGATTTATTTTTACAGAAAGCATCTATATGCATTATCAGGTCAAGGTCAGTCAATCCCTTTTGATGAGTTCTTTTGATTTTTGTCCCCCACCTTAGCGAATAAGAGAGGACATTAAATCTTATTCATCTGTCATCTGTTAAATGGTCAGCTTATCAATGTCACAAAAACTTAAACTTTGGTCATATCTTTTGAATGAGATGAGATAGGGCTTTCAACATGTTCAAATTATGCATGTATTACCTGTGTGAATTATTCTTTTCTTAATACAGATTACACTATCATGATTTTTTACCATTATATCTTGACCTTGAAGTATGACATAATTTTCATAAATATTAATTCTTCCTTATGACTTTGATTTAGAAGAGATAGGTTTTTCATATGTCTGTTGCAAGATATTTCTGAGCATGCTATGATTTCTGACCACTTGACCTTTATTCATGTTTGACCTAATTAGAAAAAAAAAAACTTTGGAGCAGTAACTCTTCAATAAGGTATTTCCATACATGTCGTATGATTGGTACTTTTTTTTCAAAGTGATAATTTTTGGTTCACAGTTTTTTAAAAGGAAAATAGAAATTTCACATCTATATCACTGCAGTTGTTAAGATCCACCCTTGTGAGTACCCCATAAAAGTACATGCAGGGATTAATTATTGAACTCATTCGCACAGACCTTATGTTATAGAATCCATAAATAAACTGAACTTGAACTTGATTAACCTTAGACACTCAATAGACAGGCACAATGTGACATACCCTACTGATACATGGGACACCCTGACAGATATTCCTCCTCCCTAAATTGACTCTTGAGTAAGACTAAGAAAACTAATAAAAGTTATATTAATTTTTGACCATGTATATTCCTCTAATACATGTATCTATCATATAGAGCTTGATTCCGTTTTCCAAGAAATAACCCCCAAATTCATAGCATGCTAATACTTACATCACTGAAATTAGAAGTATGATTTATATAAGCGTGGTTTGAGGGCTTTCTTTAAATTGGTAAAATGTTTTGGTAATACTCGAACCAAATGCAAAATACTCTGTTACATCTTTTTGATCATACTGTAAAACCTGTTGTTTTATATGGAAGTGAGATCTGGGGCACTATAAACACAGAATCTGCAGTTGTTAAAAGGACAAATTATGAAATAGAAAATTCCTTTAAAAATTTATTTAGTGATAAACTACATATCAAAGCTCTAAAATATATTTGTGGGGTTCACAAGAAAGCTTCTAACCATGCTGTTATGGGTGAATTAGGCAGACATCCATTGTATTTGAAATCTTTGTATAATTGTATCAAATATTTGCAACATATTTATAAATCAGATAGTACTTTACTAGCAAGTGCACTACAAGAAAATATAATATTGAACTAGAGGAGATCTGTTGCAAGCAACGAGTAGGTCTTGCCGTTCGATTTTTGATACGATCATAAAACAACTTAAAATGAAAAAAAAAGTTCATATCAATTCCTCTAAATACGTGAGAACACATTTAAGAGTGAAATCTGTAAATTACAGACAACTTCCGGTCTTTATAATTCACTTCCGGTGTGAACGGAAGTACTAAAATTTACCTATATTTCCTCTCTGAGTGTGTAGAAATCATCCCTGATAATTTTTATGAAAAATGCTCATTTTTTATACTACTTCCGGTTTGTGAAAAAATAACTTCCGGTGGACATAATAATACTCGAGACACTCTATTTGCCTATATAATAAACATTTTAAAAAGAAAAAAATAAAATTTTGCAAATTTTTAAACTACTTCCGGTGGACAACGGACGTGACGGCAACAAAAACTTTATACAAAATTCAAGAGAACCTGTCACAATCTATCATCCCTGAAAGTTTCAAGACTCAATCTCAAACAGTTTTTGAGAACACTTCCGGACAAAATGACATTTAAAAAAAAGAAAATTGGCCGTATCTCGCGACCGGAAGTGACGACGGCAAAATAAAAAAAAACGCCCTAAGTTCATATGATTTGCCATCATTGCTGAAAGTTTCATAAAGATCTGTGAGGCGTTTGAGAAATCGCCTGCACAAAATCGGTAAAAAAAAAAAAAAATAATAATAATAATAGTGGAAAAAAAACAAACAATCGAAAGGTTTCCGTTGGAAACGGAAGACCTTAATAATAATAAAAGAGCTTTTTTGGGGTGTTTCATTTATGCTGGAACAATTGGGAATATCCTGTGACAACATTTTGGCAAAAAACCTTCCATCAATAGTTTATAATGAACTAAATAGAATTTTACTAATATATGGCAAAATAATTTATAGGGTTTAGAAATAAAAAAGGAAAACTTAAACATTGGTTATAAAAACAAGACTAACTAGTGCTAATTGTAACGGGAACCTTTAAGATGCCCCCAAACTTCCCCCAACTCCCTTTTGGTGCCTTTCCATGAAAGCCTTATTAAATAAGACAACATCTGTGCATTTTTGCCTTTAACAACGTTTTCGCAGAGGGATACCAATTATATTCAAATTTTAACATTGCAGGTGTGAACATGTGAATGCACGTGCGCAATGATTTTCATTTGTTACAATTTTCTATAAATTTAAATTACTATATTTAAACCCTTTTTACCAAAATTATCAAAATCACTTTTCAAGTGTATTTTTAATTTACTTTTTAAATGCACGCACGTGCTGCACGTGCATGATGACCATACCTTTTTTGTAGGACGCCCTTGTATCTATCTATATTCTAAATCCCATCCTTTTTGGGTTTAAAAAACCAAGGGAATTATAGCCATTTAATTTCAGCCAATCAGATTGCAGCACACGTACATCCACGTGATATAAGAATTTTTTTCTATATCATATTGTAGAATATCCTAATGCATAACTATGTTTTAAATTTCAAAGCATTTCGTTAAAAATCAAAGGAGATATGGCCATTTAAAGTTTGCCAATCAGATTGCAGCGCACGTGCATGCAAGTGATTTCATGATAATTGCAATATATTTTTGTAGGACATCCTAATGCATGGCTATGTTCAAAATTTCAAAGGATTTGTCAAAAAACAAAAAAGTATTGAGATTAAGTTTCAGCCAATCAGAGCGTAGCGCACGTGCATGCGCGTGAGTTTTCCATATTGACCACGTCATCTTGTTTATACTACTAATACATCTTACATTATATTTCAAAAAAATAATTCAAAAAATGAAAAGTTACGGCAATATACATTATATTGGTCATTCAGGTGTTGCACGTGCACGCTCTTGCAAGCACGTGCGCGCAAAATGACCTTCGTTAAAATTTTAATAACAGTTACGCCCCTAAAAACATTTCACCTTAGTTGGATGTGTAGTTTACGAGATCATTCGCGGACAAAAAAGTCCCCGGAAGAAGAAAAATAATAATAATAAAAAACAAGTAAAAACAATATGTTCCCCAACTTCTTTTGGGGAAACTAAAAAAAAAAAATATTTTTCTATGATATCAAAACCAGAGGTTCTTAAATGTTTTACAAATTTCCCTTTATTAATAAGCTTAAATTAAAATGGCAGATCGAAATGTGCCTGCCTATGAAATTAAAATTTTTTTCAGACTCTGTAGAAGATGAAATCCATTTTATATTTGAATGTTCAGCTTATAAACTATTGGCAAGTATTCATTAATCATAAAAGTGAAGAAAATAAAAATTTCTCCTCACTTTCAAATAGAAATAAATTTATATGGCTAATGTCAAATAAAGTAGTGATATAATAAATAGTTTTGCAAAATATTTTTAAATGTTACAATAAAAATAATGTTGTCTCAGGATGTTCCTGAAATTTGGGAAAATAAAATTTTATAATATGCAGACAAGGTAGATATCCAATAAAATTTTCATGATGTGGCATAATGTTTGCTTTTGTTTTTTTATCATATATTATACATATTCATTGTTCATATAAATTTAACTATCATTTGGATCTCTTCCTCTTTTTAGCTTTATATTTTATTTTCATTGTTTTGTTGATTTTTTTTGAATGCCCTTCAGGGGCCCCAAAAATTTGGAAATAAATGATATTCTATTCTATTCTATTCACTGACATGTAAACAAAACTAATTCCTTCAGACACTGACTGACAGCAGAATTCCAATTGGACATTTTGTGATGTTAATGGAATAATTCACACACGCCAAATAAATTTAATGATTTAAATATTTGGGAATTAACCTTGTTAAAATAAAGTTCTTAATTCCATCATTAGCCTGTCATCCAGACGGGTGGTTTCTTCCTTTCCGCTCTTCTGTAGTGTGACTAAAATGGGTAGCAAACCAGGGCCGGGCCGGTGTCGCATAATATTTGGTCCGGCTGTTTAAAGGTCCCCGGGCCAATACGATAACATATTTGGTCCGCCTTTTTTAAAAAAAGGGGCCGTTAGAAAAAGGGCCCCCTAGTTTTTGGGTGGTGCAAAATGTTTTAATCTTGACTTTAAAATTGTAATGAAAAAGAGTTAGTTTATACTGTATGATAAGAAGGGTTTACCCCGTTTTTGTTTTATTTTTTTAAAATACATGTATCTTAGAAAAAATCTACTCGTTTATGTTTTAAACAGTGCCTTTGGCCATGCTTTCTTAAAAAAAAATGCCCCAAAATTTTGCAAGTGTTTTTTTTCCCTTAGAATTTATTTTTGTAAATTTATATTTAAAAGGGGTGAAATTGTCGGTGTGTATGCTAATAAAAAAATGGGGGTGTGACGTATTTTTTTACCTGACAGGTACCCACAGGTAGAGCCCGCGGCAGATGGCGCTGTCATTGAATGGGGGTGAACCAATGGTATGTGTTTCTTTATATATCAATAGATTTGATTTTTTTTTTATTAATAAATTTGCTAAGGAAAAAATTTCATGCGTACACTTAAAACTGCGAATTTATAATAATTATAATCATATAGTCTTTTTTTGAATATTTAAAGCTAAATACGGGGTATTACTAAAAAAAAAAAGACTGATTAAGCGTATATTTACATGAGATTTTATATTTATGTTCAAATTAAAATTTTCACCGATATTGAACTTAAAACCCAAATTTTTTTTCCGTACGGTTACCTGGGGGGAGGGTAAGTAACAGTGGTTTTTACCTGGAGACCCCCCCTCCTAAGTTCAAAAATCTTTTTACCGTAGCATTCACAGGAAGTTTTCTTTATAGGGTAACATTCCCTGTTCTGTCTAAATTTGAGTGAAACTACTTGAAATAATTGAAATATTTCAATATAAAATTTATTTTTAAAAACATCCGCGATATTTATGAAGAAAATAATTATAAAGAAATATCGTTTTTGTATTTTAAAAAAATGACAAATTAAAGAAAAGAACACAGACAAAACTACAAAGTAAACATATCTTTTTTAATTAAACTTGTGTAAATATCAAAATTTAAAAAAAAAAATATTCCATTTATGGGTCCCTATCCTTGTGTGAACATTCAATGTACCGTCCCGCGATGGGAATTTCCCTCGTTCTGATAACAATAGTTGAAAATTTCACCATTTCCGGGTGTTGTGTTTTTAAATTTTTTTTTATTGTTTGCAAGATTTCTTTTAAGAATTGATCTTTCGCTGTACATATTCACTTTTTAATTTCGAATATTGGGTATTGACTCAAATGTTAGGAAATTCGAACTAAAAGTTAAACTCGAAATCCTACAGCTGTTTCTGACATTTAGAACTTTACAACGGAACATGGTATAGATTGTATTCTATATCGCAATAAAACATGGGATAAATGAATTTTTCATCCGTGCCGTTTTGCTAAATACTTTTCTTATTTATCATATTCCAATTTTAATCGGCAAATAGCTTTTTTTAAAGGACTGGTCTAAATTCTCGCAGATTTTTTGGGCGACATATCGCCTAAAATACAATATAGCGGTTAAATTTAAAAACAAATATTTTATAAGTTTTTTAAATTTTACTCTCAACTGTTTTTAAAATAAAGTTTTACCGATTCTTTTTTTTCCCCCGGTTATCAAGGCGGCTACATGAAAGTGTTTGACGCGTGACCAGGCAATGGTTTTCAAAGGACAGAAACTCAGACTGTCGGTGCACGGGGAGCTGCCCTGTCAATCAAATAGGAAGCTTTTTTTTTTTTAATGATTGACAGGCGGTAAAATTTTTGATCTTGAACCAGGTAGATTTTGGGGGCGTTTAACATAAAATTGGGGTTTAAAAATTCCCCCCGTTTTTATTAGTTAAATCTAATCTAATTGAATTAAAACTGTGTCTGATATTTAAATTCCAGTTAAGAATGGGAAAGTTTTAAATTCTGATATCTATGAATGAAACGCAATTGATTTAAATTTCGGTAATGGAAAATTTTTAAAAAATAAATTATAGACTGTTTAGTAAATCAAATGTCTTGGACATAAGTTGGGGCCCTTTGGACATTTAATTTAGTGAACATTAAATGTGATGAAAAAATTGCATGCTCATTAAACTCTGTTTAAATAGACTTTGTGCTTCATGTACAGATGTATATAATAGATACAGAATTTTTATTTAAAAATGTTGTGTATAATAAT
>NW_026940963.1:0-12517 GCF_032062105.1 Saccostrea cuccullata
TTTAAACTCTGCATACATCAAAATTTATATTGAAAAAAGCATAGACCTTTTCAGATTTGAATAAAGGAATAGTAGTAGTCAATTGATGAAACAATTGAAGTTTATTTCCATTCCCAGGAAATAGAACTATATATGTTAATATTAACTATGTCAATAGAGCGTCTATAATGTTATTCGAAGATTCTTAGATTCGAATGGACATTTTGTATGATTAGATCAAAATAAGCAGTTATAATCACCTCATTTTGCTGACAATTCACTGTTTTTTTCTTGCATTCGTGCACAGAAAGTGCATGATGACAACTCATACATTTCAGTCCAGGTCCAGCTGAAGGGGACACGGTTGTAACTATCAAGAATTGATAGGTATTATGCATATTATATTATTATCAGTTTCGTCACTGGTATATGAAGACATCTCTATAAGTGAACAATTTTCGAATGGGGCGTAAAACAACAAATTATCAATCAAACAATCATTTCCAAGTTCATCTATATTTAAACCTGAAGAGAAACGTGGAGAAATACCAACGAATTTACAATTTTATCTCCGATCATAAGAGGGATAAAGTAAGCCCACTTTTGATTATGTTCATCGATATCATTCGCTAATTCTTACATGCAACAAAATGTACAAAATGCAATGACGATGTTATTCCAGTCTCTTGATTCTACGTATCAACAATAAACAGAAACTGGTCGCATTCACATGAAGGCAAAAGCTACAACAAACCATTGCTTGTTTTTCTCAACCCAAAGGAAATGCAATTCTAGAAAATGTGAAAAGTGAGTGCCTTACAAAGAGGTTGCTGACCACACAATCTTGAATTACAAGGTTCTGAAGCTCCAGGAGGGTTAACACAACATTCGGCACAATTCACTAAAGTTCTACGCCTTGTATTGCCATTTAAAGCCGCCATAAGTACACAAACCTAAATTAGAGTTTTAAAAAAAATGGAAAACATCAAACTTGTGTTCAATAATAATATTTTTCACTTCTTTATCTACATTATTATAATTATACGAGGGTAGTTCAATAAATGACGCAATAGACTGTTTATCATAGCAAATTTTGAAGCAATTGCATTTTTATATACTAACAAAGTTTATTTAAAACTAATTACCAGAATCTTCGCAAAGAAATTCTATTGAATACTTTTTCCGAGATAAAATTACAAATAGTTAATGTACTTTATTTCTACATAAATGTACTAGTTCATCGATAGGCGCGGTTTAAAAAATCACGTGCGGGGCGGGACAAATAGAGACAGAGGCGGGGCTTGTAGCACGTGGATAAGGGGAATCAAAAGCATATAAATATAAAGAATAATTGTCAGATTTTTTTTATTTCATAACGATGATCAGTCGATTGGCTTGAGTGATAATTTTATGCATAAATTCGGCGTTAATGCAAATTTTCACGCAAGTCACTCGATTGATCAAATCATGAAATCAAAAAATTAGACAGTTATTCCTTTAAATAAAGCATTCTTCTTTATTGGTCTTAAAACAGTTTTTAAGAAGTATATGTAAAGAAGAATAAAATGAGGGAATATGTGAAAACTGTGGTTCTTTAATGATTGCATTTTAATATCTGGAAAGACTAACTTTCACTCAGCACAATATATTATATTGATTAGAATTATAATAATAAATACTGGTATGAAAAATGAGACTCAAAACTATGTACATGTATGCATACTAGTATATCGAGATCACCTCCAAAAATCGATGCTGAGATCACCATAAAATCAGAGTGAATATGCCAGATTTACAATAAGAAATGTTACAAAGACACTAAATTCTCTTTGTAATCACAACGGTTAATATGAAGAAAATGATTCTGATAAGGATTTCTGTCAAAAGCGTACAGAATTTCCTTGTGTAAACATTTTTTTAATTATAAGCCGTATGATAAACCAGCCTCTTATCCGCAACTGAATGAAATTTGATGAGATTTTCAGAGAATCTTTATTACATAATGCCATTGTGCACCTCCTATTTTACTTTTTGATCCGGCATACATTTTGGGTTTCCCATGGCAAAACATGTCATTGTATTCTTACATATGACGTGAGGTGTGGCAGCTTCTGAATAACATGGGGCACCACGAGTACTTCCTCTTTACACATTACCGTAAAACAATATATAGAGGGCAATTTCCCATCGTAAAACAAAGACATTGCCATTATATTCATATGGGAGGCGGGAGGTATCATTTAGTGACCCTACTGCTCACAATACCTCTAGTTAGGGAATACCTTGAAGGATAAAATATGCTGTATAAAGAAAATACTTGTTTTGCTTTTTTTATATTTAAACACAATTTGTATTACATATTGGACGACCCTCGTGCATGTGCATACATTTATTTTGCAACTTTTACTCATTACATTAAATTCTTTAAAAGTAGCGTATTAAGAATCTTAAATAGTTCTGATAGAAAAGGTCTATATTAGCAATATCAGATATGAAGAATAACATTTCTTACCTGTTTACTTCTACAACCGGCATTAAAGATAACTTGCAAGTCTGATTTGGTGACTTTTTCAAGGTAGCATTCCTTAAAATAATGTGTGATATTAGTGATTGTATGATGAGGTTTTTCCGTATAGTAAAGCATAATCCAAGTAATGCTGAATTATAATTATTATGATAAACATATGGACGTTCCCCCTTAATATTTGTTTTTAAAAACAATACCAGTATCAGGTAAGTGTTGTGAAGTTTACTATAGAGTACAAAATATACTTGCTGCCATTTCAAAAATACTAAAATCTTTTCGTAACTTTGCATACATTTCCATAGAAAAAAATATGGTAAAAGAATATAATATAGACCTACGTCACTTTTCTGAATTTATGGTGATGATTATAATTCCGTATTTGCTTTTAAAACATTTTCATTTAAAAGTGAATTTCTATAAAAGCAATATGAGATCTATCGATGTATAGAAACAATTGTACTGCAAATATATAAGGACCATATACATGTATAAAATATATCCTTTTTTACCTTTGCATGTAAGGGCTTTATTTTATTATAAAACAAGTTACTTATTAATTATTTAAAAGTATATGTACCTATTCCTTTTTTCACAACAGATCAGTTGGTAAAAATAAAAAAAAAAAAGTACCTCATTGTCTCCACAGGTTGCCGTTGTGTTGCACAAGCGCATGCTTGAAACTTCGTTGCAACGAAAACAATTCCGGTTAGCAGAAATCACTGTTGAAAAGTGACATTCATAACGATAAAGAATGTATAGAAGTTACGAAAAATTTCATTAATTTTAAAAAATTATCGTCAATCGTTGTCAAATTAATGTACACAAATGTATACTGTTATTTATAGCGTGACGTCGAATTAAAATTCCTCTCAACTTGAGTTCTAGGCATGGTTTGATGGTTTATCAACCTCGCTCAAAAACCTAGCATTGGTTTGAACACATCTGCCAAATATTGATAACTAGCAGTATTCAAGCTTAAAAGTACATCAAACATAACAAAATTGGAGCAGAACAATCAGAAACCTCAAAAAAAAAAAAAAAAAAAAATAGATGTGGGATCAGGTACCAAATTAATATGGTAGGAAACAAAATTTCTAATGAAGTAGAAATATAAGCTACAAGTTATATAAAATTATAAGGAAACAAAGGATTCATTGCTCTTTTCAATCGATATAAAAAAACTTTAGAGATTCCATCTTCAAGGGAATTGCGCATTGCAAAATAACCTAGTAACTAGCTAACATTTTAAGTTGAGGATACCATTAAGGTATTCAATGTCTAATGCAGCCCGGGATTTTGAACGATTTAAGACAATTTTAAACAAGTTAAAAACGCATCACTAGATAACGATAAAAGTAAAATGGACCAAATTCACAAGACTGATAACATGCAAAGAGACAGTCATTTTGCACGTTAAAAGTTTTCGAAGAGTTATCTGCCCTTGATGAAAAAAAGAAAATTTTTGATTTCTCAAAATTTGTGTCGTAAATAATTTATTTTATTTCATAGTTTAATAAAGAGAGAGTTTAGGCATATTTTCACCAAGAGATTTGTTTGAAATTCAAATTATTTTTTTTAAAAGTCTTATAAAACATGTGCTGCCCATAGACTCCAATGTAAAATTCAAAGTTAAATTAATATTAATTTTATAACATCTTCAAAATGCTACCATGAAAAAAAATATATATATATCGGATCATTCATTTATTAGGTACAAAATATGGTCGTTATACATTGAATACCTAAAACAGGAAGATGAAAAGAAGAGTTGTACATCGGTTCAAGTATGAAAAGTTGTAAATTATATGACTTAACATATAAAAAAAAGAATGACAACAATTTTATTTTATTTTTTGCTTAATATTTTACAATGATATCTCGTCATTTTGTTCTTTTTTAAGACTATTCTCTAATATAAAAGAGAAAAGGTTGGATTTGTAAGAGCGTAATATCTATGGTTTATTGTAAATGAATTACCTCCAATAATCCCCCATAGAAAAAAACCTGTGAAAGATAAAAATACATCTTATAATTCTACAACAGATATTATATAAACATATATCAAATTAAATGTTTGCTGAACATATTTTTTTTTTCACGACTCATTTACAGATTGGTCGTATATGTAGCATTTTAAACATTAAACAAGTATTGATTGATTGATTATTGTTGTTAAATTAATGTTTAATACGAGAATTTTTCTTTCATATCTAAAATTCACCATTTACCGCGTCGCCCGCGCCACGCAGTGGTTGGTTAGACCGTCTGCTCTAGAGGCGCGAAGTAAGAAGTTGATCCTTACGACTCGTGCTCGAACACTGTGGAACGTGGAGACCAGTCTTTCGGATGAGACCGTTTAAACCGAGGTCCAGTGTCGCAGTAGGTGCTGGTACGAAAAAGATCCCTCACTGCTCAATGGTCGTAAGTGTCGAGCAGAGGACAAGATTTGCAGCTCTCCACCGGCAAGTGAGGCAGTCTCGATATGAGTGAAAAATTCTCGAGTTTAAACAGCATAAAAACAAAACAAATTTAACCCCATTTACCCCTGAATTGCCTCAATTTTAGATCTTTACTCGGTAGTCATGGTCAATAGGCATCAAGGTATTTTTATCGTGTCAACGCCTACCGTGATACCTTAATTTTAAAGTCTCATCTGAAAGACCCGTTACTTACAATTCAAAGCGCCGAGTGTTTGGTAAATGAACAGTTGCAATATATACTTAACAAAAAAAGAAACGCATATTGTTTTACTTGTTAAAATATTTTGAAAATGTACATGGAACAACTATCTTTTTTATCATTGGATACCTGTTACCTATTTAAAGGACAACATGGGGTTTTAAAACCCAAGTGTTGAATTATCTCCCTTGATTAAACGTGTTTATGAAAGTAGTGTTTTTTCCATTCTCTATCCAGAGTTGTCGTTCCCGCTACTCTCCCACTGTTGTGAGCGTAGCAGAAGATAACTCTGGATAGAGAATGGTGTTTTTCATGATTTCTTCTAAATCGGATGTCTATTTTCATTGATATTATGGCTTTAGAGAAACTATAAACACTCCTATTAATCCCATATTTAAGATTTGATTGCAGTGTTAATGCTGCAATGCCACACCGAAACAAAGATGAACACAACCAGGCTAACGATGATACTAACCGGAGCTATGCAACAGGAAGTTGCAACTGCATTTGTAATACATCAATAGGCTTTGCAGCCGTTAAGCAAACGTTGGAAGAGCAAGAACTGGCCGTCCGCGGGTAACCACATCCAAGCAGGACAGCCAGAACCCCCCCTTTTCTGCACCTCAAGCGATTCAGAACTGCTGTAAAACTGCTGCTACAATTGCTGAATCAAACAAAATGTGTTTGTGAAACACTGATGCCCCCGTATGGCAACATATCAAAGATTAAACTTTTCTTAAATGCAAATTTAATTAACTGGTACCAAAAGTAGGGTATTCTCACTGGAAAACAATTGTGAAATTTGAAAGTAAGCCAATGTTAAAGTTGTTTTTCAATTAGTACAAAATCTCCAAGGCCAAAAGGTCAATGTAATTTGGTATCAAATGAAAGGTCTTGCCACATAGAATGCTTATGTAGAGCATTAAAGCCCTAGCCCTTTAAGTTCAGAAGTTATTGCCAAGGTTCAATTCTTTAAAAAGCAGGTCAAACTCCAAGGTCAAGGTCAAAGGGTCATAGTTCTTGTTATGAAATGAAAGGTCTTGTCAAAAGGATTAAATAAGTAAAGTTTGAAAGCACTAGTATTAACCCTTTAAAATTTATGGTCAAGGTTTGCTTACTTAAAGTAGGTCAATCTCAAAGGTCAAGGTCAAAGGGTAAAAGTTCTTGAAATCCAATGAAGGGTCTTCTCACAAGGATTACATATATGAAGTATGATAGCCCTATCCCTTACCGTTCAAAAGTTATGGCCAAGGTTAAAGTTTTTTCACAAGTACGGAAATCTACAAGGTCAAGGTCAAAGGGTCAAGGCTGTTGGTATCCAATGAAAGGTCTTTTAACAAAGATTACATATGTGAAGTATAAATGTCCTGGTATCTACTGTTCAAAAGATATGGCCAAAGTAAAAGTTTAAAATTTTCATGTAAAAGTTTGCTTAACTCCAAGGTCAAGGTCAAAAGGTCAAATTTGGTGGTGCCCAAAGAAAGTTCTTGTCACAATGAGTACACATGTGAAATATGAAAGTCATAGCTCCACTAAATCAAAAGTTATGCGGACAAACAGACAAACAGAGAGACAGAAAGACAGACAGACAGACGGATACCACAAAAACTATATACCCCCGAAACTTTGTTTACAGGGGCATGGAAGTTGTTCGCAAGAGACTGAGAGGAGCTGGTTTCGTACACGACATCCGTACATTGGAAATCCACCACCGCTTAGACGTTGCAAAGGACATATGGATCGGTTAAAACGGTATGCCCTAAGAATTTGGAGGCGTTGACAATGACATAAACTTCACTTTTCTACTCGCAACAAAGGACATGTTTGATTTTTATCAAAACCCTCTAAAATCACTTTTAAAAAATAAGGATTAAACTGAAAACTTAGATTATCATGTTTAATCTGAATATGCGTTTTCTATTTTTGTTGAGTATATTTCTTTAAACAATATAGGCCAAAGTTTGAACCCACAACCTTCCTAATACTGAGTGAGAGTCCTACCAACTGAGGTATCTTGACAGTTAAATTGCTGATGACAGGAGATGTTAAAGAATAATGAACAACTTTCTGGTAAAGGTTAGCATATTTATATTTCTCAACAAACAAAGAAAAAAATTATAAAGATACGAGTTGATGAATTACAACTAGATATTTCAAGTTAAATGATTCAACTGATGTTGAAATTTAAGGTACTCCGATCCTCAGGTTTTGAAAACCAAGCATTGATAAATTGAAAATGCTCACAAAAATGTCTCTGAATTCTAAAAGTAATGTGTTTCTACCCACGATACTTCTTCAAATTTTATCCTTAAAGTTAATCATATTATGCAAGGAAAATTAGTAAATCTCAAATGAATTCTCAGGAAATGCGAATTAAAACACCTACTATATATTATCCATATCAAATTTTGATCAACAAACACATTTCAGAAATAAAAAATCATAAGTATCCAGGCTTTTAAGGAAATTGCACAATTTTTAAATAAGCTACTTTAGTGTCTTCTATTTACTTCGATCGTATAACAATTAATGCAATGCATATATTATATACTACATATATATTAACAGTGTTTAAATTAAGATTTTCCTATCATTGCAAAACATTGTAAATCACTTCTAATGTCATATCATGTTTACTAAACATTGGTATCTATGGTTAAATGAAAAGATTCCCAATTTACATTTAAATATGTAATTTTTAGATACATTTGTGGGCTAAAATTTTCGACTTTTTATAAGACCCTTTCTGAGAATTTCAAAGAACCTTGAAGCACATTGAGGGGTATAAAATGAAAATTATTGCATGAAAAGATTTAATTTTCAGCTTCATTCTGAGACTTTTTGAATTAAATTGTAAATTAAAAACTTATCTTTCTTGGCTGAGGATCGGAATACCTTAATGAATAGGGTTTTCTAGTCTCTGAACTTTTCTGAAACATCATACCTACATCTAATTTGTGCAGCAACCATGTTCCATTTAAATATATACATTTCCCGCTTTGACAGTCACTGGATCTGCAAGGATAAAAATATCAGTCATGAGAGGAACGCTTATTCTTTAGAAATATGGGTTTTATATTCAATTTCATTAATTTACATTCAGATAGATCGATAGGGCATTATTATTTTATAACATTTATTTTCAATCATCATCGATATATCCCACATTTAGAGAGATCGATAGGGCATTATTATTTTACAACATTTATTTTCAATCATCATCGATATATCCCAGTGAACTTTTAGGGAAAAAAATAATCATAATGCAAACCTATTTAAAATTTCTAACTATCCCGGGTCAAGATAGTTAGCATAACAAGAATGACACATTAACAATTAGTAATTATTCCAACAAATGTCATAATACCTGATATTCATTATTCGAACATACATGTATTTATAAAATATCAATTATTTTGAAACTTTCAGCATCAGAATTATGTTTTTTTAAACTTAGTTTTTATAAAATTTTTAATTTTAAATGTACAAGTTTTTAATTCTGAAATATGCATCTGTCTATGTCTTACATCTGGAAAAAAATATTGCAACCAATACATTTTTGGCAATTTCTAATTAATCTAAACTGTACGTTTTTAGCGAAAATAAATGCATTTTTCTACTTTGAACCCATAAAAGTTGAATTTTAGGTAGTAAATAAAATATGCAAAACGCATTGTTTAATACTTTTAAACTTCTAAAAAAAAATTGTTCTGTCTAGATATGAAGTAGTTATGTATGCCAGTGTTATGAACTATCTGAAAACTGGATACATTTGCAGACTCTCAAACTGATTTTGGAATACTTTCTTCCCTTAATACCTTAAAAAATCAAAAGAGAATATCATATATCGTGGGAAAAATCTCTTTGAAGTTTTATTCATACTTTGATAAATCATAGACACATTTTCTATCAATGATCTGTTTAGGATTATTTTTAGTTATAATTATTATCTCCTATATAGATTCCTCGAGAATATTATGTCTAAGTTTATCGAATGCATTATTTAAGGACACAGTGCTCTACATGATTATCAACAAAAATTCGTCACTGAGGATGGAAGGATTCTTCGTATTATTATCATATAAGTATATCCAGTCCTAATAATCCTTTCGAGATAGTCTCTATGAGTAATCAGAAATGTGTGAGATTTATCAACTTTAAATGTGTATTTTCATCTTTTAAAGAATTAATTCAATCTTCTATCATTCTCATGCGATATGATTCATTTTTCTGAAGTCGTCAGAATACTGTCCTTTCTGACATAATTTATTTTATCAAATAAACTCTTAGTCATATTGCAGAGTTTATTTGATAACATAAATTGTGTCAGAAAGGACAATACATATTATATTGTACATAAATATTCATCATCGCTTTGATGAAAAGCTTATGAAATATAAGGAAAAAATACATATTACCTTAATCCAAGTTAGACCTTAAAAGAAACCATTTACTTATTGCGTGGTCATTTTCGGAACCTGTCGGGACTAATTCAGTCATTATTCATGACTGACTGTTAAAGATTTGAAATAGATCGAAATGGTATACACAGTGATAAGAACCGCACTGTATAGAGGACATTCAATGATTTCTTGTAAGATATAGAATTTATTTCAATGTCTTTATCTGACCTATCATGAATAATGCCTTGAACATTTAACGAAAGTAAAGAATTGACACAAAATTGCTAAGATCTTAATTTTTTCTTTACAATAGAACAAGCATGCATGGCCATTCATATTTCTGGGTTGGCGTCATACAAGTACCATAAGCAATGCACATGGGTTACTTTGACACAAATTGAAGATGCTTTCATGGCAGTACACGTAAAATGTTTATATACAGTTATATAAATAGATTAAATACTATGCCCTGATGTTGAACTCAAAGTTTTCTTCCGAGAAAAAAAAGCCACGAAGTCCAAGTTGTGGCAAGTTTTCTAAAGAGGTTGCTGAAGGATTCGACTTAGGATAACGATTAATTGTCCTCTCCCGATTCAGGATTTTAAAAAAATATGTAAATAAGTCCCACCCTCCCTAGAATGCATGACAAAACTATTAGTAAATGTTTTGAATGTTTGAAAAGTTTTGTGTTTTGACATAGTTTATTTCTAATTTATACGGAACCCTGGAGGACATTATCTTACTTCTCATGACTTATTTGTTATAACGTATTTGTTCCGACTTTATTGTTTTTGATTATAATTTTAAGTGTAACGTAGCTATGAGGGACGAACGGAAGCCTTGTTGGAACATTGACTAACTTGTTTTTACATTTGTTATAACTTATTTGTTAATGTCCTTCCAGGGCTTCCGTAATTAACAGATAAAAGTTTAGTAATCACATCAGTACTGTATGTTTAACTACAAAACATCAATTAGTCAGTCAAAAAAAAAGGTTAAAATAGGACTTAACATCATTTTAATTATAAATTATATTATTCCCAATAGCTTAGTTAAACTGAGTTCCCAATAAGCAGTGGGAAAAAATATACGTTATAATAACTACGTCATAACAAGTAAGTCAGTGTCCCTCCAGGACTTCCTTAAAGCTGAACACGATTCGTAAAAGGAACGTGTCCACCATTTTTGTTTGGAGAATCGCTATACCTGCAAACCCCTTTATATAGAGCAGGACTTTGTCACTGTTCAGTGTAATCACTCTACACCAGTGTAGACGGACAATAATAACGTAATACTTCGTATAATGCAGGAAAAGTAAGATACCAAAGAAACTTACAATTATATAGTACAGGACAGTGCAGTGCAGTATACAAACACAGACACACGTAACTGCAATAAAATGTAAACAAATGTAATGCAAGATAACCAGCACGAACACGGGTCGCCATTCCACACCGATAACCGTGACATTTGCTTGAAGCAGTCAGGTGTGACAAATCTGAAGAGTATACCCTGGTGTTGTATCGTAGATAATGATATCGAAAATGGTGTATGCCTATTTACGAGTCGTGTTCAGCTTTAATACGAAGAGACAGCTGCTTTACTTGCAGGATATAAAAGATTCATTGTATAATTTACAACATTTACATTCAGTGTAATGTTCTTTTTGAAATTAATGAAATCTAATAGAAATCTACGTAGCTGCAGATCTGTAGCTCTCCGAAAAAAATATATTGATAGACCGGAGAGCTACAGTGCCACCCATTGAAAAAACTGTATATTTATTGCGCACAAAAAAGTGCGCTCGGTTCTTGATTAATTCTTCCAATTTCTTACCTCAATTGCAAAAAAGGAAAGATTTCAAAAAATTCTTTTATCCTCAATCAAGTACTCTCGTAGTTGACATCTGAACGAAGCATATAGGGCCGAATTATCTTTGAAACCAAAATGGCAGTATAAACAAGCGAAATGTTCGATGATTACAATATCAGGCTCAGGAGGACTATTAACAACAATTTTGAGGAATGTTTGGTAGTGGAAAAACGAAAGAATATGTTAGGAACACACGGTTAGTAATATTTTGAGATTACAGTTTTAAGAACATGGAGAAATAAATCGAAAACCGAGCGCACTTTTTTGTGCGCAATAAATATACAGTTTTTTCAATGGGTGGCACTGTAGCTCTCCGGTCTATCAATATATTTTTTTCGGAGAGCTACAGATCTGCAGCTAAAATCTACGAAGTTCAAATTTCTATAACAGACGAAAAATTCTGAAAATACCTAGTGCTTCCGTCCCAGTTGATGCACATCAACAAAATTTACCCTACATCGAAATATTTACAAATCGGGGGCACATAAAAATTATATTGAAAATATGAAAAGGAAGAGGTATGTATAACAAATTTATTAATGTATGCATATCCCACGTTTTATTCTGCATTAGATAAATAATCGAGCGAAGTTGAAGCGAGGTGAGGCGGATGGCGAGAAAAGAGTTGCAAGCCTTCTCTCTTATTATGTATCAGTCGAAATCGATATATATGGAACGCCGTCACTGCCTTATAGCAGAACACTACTATTGCATTGTGTCAACCTTCCATTACATTATGTCAACTCTTTATGACATTAACCCACCCTACTATTGCATTGTGCCAACCTTCTATTACATTATGTCATCTCTTTATGACATTAACCCACACTACTATTGCATTGTGTCAACCTTCCATTACATTATGTCAACTCTTTATGACATTAACCCACCCTACTATTGCATTGTGCCAACCTTCCATTACATTATGTCAACTCTTTATGACATTAACCCACACTGCTATTGCATCGTGTTAACTTTCCTTTACATTATATCAACTCTTTATGACATTTACACATACTACAATTTTATTTCGTCAACTTGCATTTCGTTATGTTTA
>NW_026940964.1:0-12380 GCF_032062105.1 Saccostrea cuccullata
GTGTGTTATAATTTCACAAAATTCTTATGAATAACATTGTAATGCATTAAACATGCAAGTTTTGATTGAAAGAAAAAATATGTACATGTACGTCTAGATGTTGTTTATCAATTTTTTTTCAAATATTTATTCAAAATATTTAATTTAAGATAAAGGAGATGAAAAACTGATACGCCTGGATATGTTTACTTCATTCGTATATGATAAAGGTACAACAGAACAGCCAAATTTATACTTGTGTATACATGTATATATGTAATAGCTGTATAGCAAAAAGAAATACAGCAAAACGAAGTACGTGTACCCAAATCCTGAACGTCATGTTCCATAACTTTTTCTACTTTCCATATTTATCAATGTAATTTATAAGAATTTTTTTAACCATTCTTAATTAAAGGTGTATAAATGGATTTTCTTTTACTCAAGGGAGTACCGCTCCATAATTATCGTAGCACTAATGTAATTAAGCGGTCGTTTATCAACTCTCTTAAAGCATATCGATCCCTGCTCTTCAGTCTTTCATCAATTAATAATAGTGTTCCGATCGACGACATTATTTACGTTTTTCTAAGGGCCCTAATATAGAAGGTCCTTCAATACACACGATTGTTTGAACTACGAGGCCACTATTGCCTTTGCGTTTTTCATGCCAATTAAGCAGTTCTCACCTTAGATTGTTTCTTTTCATAAAAATAGGAATATTATATTTGGTCTTAAACAATTGATAATGGAAATGTATTATATTATTATGATCATAAAATATAAACGTTTTTTCCCTTAATTGATTTTCTATATATTTGAATTATTTTTTTAAAAGAAGGAAATCTAGCTAGCTTTTATATTCTTGTCATCACCATGAAGTCTTATATTATAATAGTTCTTAAAATGATTATTGAAATTATATGTCTTTTGGATGACATAGAAGAAGAAAGAAATATACTGTGATATCTTATTTATGTCTTATTGTCGTTTCTATTGTTTGGTTTCTTTGCTTTGTTGTTCTTATTTTCCCTAGATAAGCTCCAAATTGGAACAAGACAATTTACTTATTTTACCAATAAAACATTCAAAAATCGTAATGAAAGCCAATCAGATTTAAAATCAGGAATAGAGTTCTTTATAAAATTGAAATTCAATTACATGTATGTATTAAATCTTTATATAATGGTCCTGTTCACATTTCCTGTTCTAATAATTTTTTTTCGTTATAAAAATGTCTTACAGTCAATATGCCTGGCCACAGTGACCAATTTACAACAGCAGCAATCAATTACCATCAATATATCACTAAATTTATATACGGCCTGTAGCAGATTGTTTTAGAGACCAAATACAGATACTAGATATGACAATCTTGATGAGTCGGTTTCCCGTTTGAATATTGTCACATGACACTCAAATTTTTAAAGTTTTAGGGAATATTCCGT
Organism: Saccostrea cuccullata; assembly: GCF_032062105.1. Lineage (NCBI taxonomy): Eukaryota > Metazoa > Mollusca > Bivalvia > Ostreida > Ostreidae > Saccostrea > Saccostrea cuccullata. The sequence continues at coordinate 1,428 of NW_026940964.1, forward strand.
GTGTAACCTGTCATGTGAGATGTCAAGCGTGCACAGGATATGTATACAATATGGCATTCTCACAATATTCTTGCCGTCAAATTCCACAATTTAAGTTTGTAGGCAGTATGTGATTTCTTATTTTTGGTATAGTACATGTAGTAGGAACTTAATCAATTATAGAAACCTAATTAATCCAAACATGCAATCTTAAATATGAAGGGGCAATGTCAAAGCGATAATAACAGAAAACTGCCAAGTCGGTTGTAAGAGACCCTCTACTGATGTTAAACTAAATACTGACCTGCTGTCTAGCTCCAGCCTTATTTGTCCTCCATTGCACACCTATAGCATATAGTACCACATCCGATCTCTAACATGTAAGGACATCACACCGAACCGCCTTCTTTCTCGTGCATGAAATCGATCGCCGAGTCACAGACGTGTCGAGCGAATTCCAACAAAAATGTCCGATATTAAAGCACAGAGCCTAATAATTCACACTAATCAATACTGTTGTCTTTCTTAACTTGTCTCTATTTTCATGTCCCTGTTATTAAGTCTTCCGTTCACAACGGAAGACTTATAGTGTTTGTATTGTTTCTTTTTATTATTATTATTATTATTATTATTATTCCTCCCAAATTTTGTGAGCGCGATTACTCAGAGATGGCTGGATAGATTTTCACAATTTTTCTCATGTAAGTAGGTTGATATATGAAGTTTATATAAAATTCCGTTTTTTGAAAAATTCACTTCCGGTCCGAAGTTATGGCCGATTTTCGAATTTTAAAATGGACTTTTGTCCGGCAGTTTTCTCGGAAACGGTTTGAGGTAAAGATATGAAATTTACAGGAGTATTAGATCATGATATTCTACTTGTTTTGAAGTTGTTTTCGTGTGTTTCCAGTACTTCCTGTCCGAACCGGAAGTGAATTTGTTTTTGGTCAATTTTTGATTTTTTTGTTTTTAGATATTTTTTCAAGATATTCTTATGTAAAACAGACATTTTTCTACAAATACTAAATATATAATTTGTTTTTAAATCAGATTCCGCATTTTGTATATTTTCGGTACCGAAATTTTCTCTATTTACGTAGTATGTATAAGGTGGGCAAAGAAAGATAACTCTGACCTGTGAATGAGAATAGAACTTTCGAGATAAAGGCGGAAATAGTATTGATGACGTTAGAGACATATATACGCTCTCCAGATCAACATATTTACACATTCAATATTCTCTCTTTTGCATGTTACTTAATTCACTATATGCATATTAGTTTAAATTTGGCTGTGTAGTGTTAGTCTGTATATTGAAAGTTTTTGATTTACAAATTTATATCTAAAAAAAATATCCGTTCTGTGTCAACTAAGCACTTTGAAGAAAATAATATTGTACGCAGTATACATTACAGCGATGTATATACAAATTATTCTACAAAAATACTAAACATATTATTTATTCAATCGGATTCTGCATTTTGGAGATTTAAGGTTCCGTCAATAAATTCATTTTCTCTATTTACGTAGTGACAATGAGCAAAGATAGATAACTCTGACTTGTAAGTGGGAATAGAACTTTCGAGATAAAGGCGGAGGTAGTATCCATGACGTCGCAGACGTCTATATCCACACTTTTCACATAAAAAAAATAATTAGACTTTGAGTTTCCATATCCACTTCTGCATGAAAGATTACGTTGGTTACTGCTTTCAGTATATGCATAGTTTAAAGTTGTCAGCGTAGTGTAAATCTGTAATGTCTGTTATGATTATATTTAAAAAAATATTCTTAATTCATTCTCTAATTTGAATGCGAAATTATCCCGGAATCCGAGTTTTATTTTCGATTCTAAAATATTATATGTACTCAAAAGGGAACTGAGAGATAGAAGAGTAGGTGTAAAGCCTTTAGAAATAAATTGATATCTGCAACTTAAAAAAAAGAAAATCAATCTATAGATTGGATTTGGTTTTAAAACGTATATTTCATTGATTAAAAGTCTTATAGTGTTATTAATTATACATGATCTATACTTTTATATACCTGAGAAGTTATTAAAGATGAGAAAAAGCGATTCTTGGATTTTTGTGAAATACTAGTACTCAAAGGGTTAACATTATGTGAAAGTTACGCGTTTCTGTGTGAAATAATGCTACGCTAAAAACATGATACAAAAACATCTGCAAAGGTCTGTTGATATGTTAGATAAAGTATACGAATGAACACAATTTTATGCAATGCTATATAATTATATGTATGTACATGCAACCTTAAGTATTTTCCTTTTAATTCATAAAACATAAAATTACCGAGTATGTAATTCTTTTGAAGCCCCCCCCCCCCCCCCCCTCTTGATTTTATTCGGAGACATTATTGCAACTATAGGCCTTTGAATTATAAATTCGTTATACAATTAAATCTGGAACATTTGGTTATAATTACCATTAACATGTATACAGAATTCATATTCTATAATAGTAGATTTTTCATTACGCAAGATACTGAAATTTACATGTCTGAGAGAGAGAGAGAGAGAGAGAGAGAGAGAGAGAGAGAGAGAGAGAGAGAGAGAGAGAGAGAGAGAGAGAGAGAGAGAGAGAGATATTCCCTTTTAATCCTGATTATCCTATCCATTTACATAGACAAAAAATCAGTTCTATATCAGTTGTACCCATTCTTTATTAAATATTTTCTGATTTCATAGTCCGTCATAGTCACTCTCTGTATATTTTTTCTGCTTAAGAAGTATTACACTAAGTGCACATGTATTGACCTGTCAATCAAAATCACCGGACGCTGTATGCATTGCAATAAAGTTGTTCGAAATGATTTTTATTAAGTATGATCTTTAAGAAAATCTGATGCAACAAATTTGAGAAATGAAAAATAAAATAAAAACATGGCTAGAGCATCATATATCTGTATTATGGACTTCAGTTGTGGGACGTGGAGACCGGTCCGTCAGATGAGATCGTTTAAATCGAGGTCCCGTGTGTCAGATGGTACTGACTCAAAAAGATTCCTCACTGCTCAATGGCGATTAGAGCCAAATTATAGGACAACATTTTGCAGTCTCCACCGGCGAGTGGAGGCTTCTCCATGTGAAAAATTCTCGAGAGGGACATTAAACAACATATAATCAATTAATCGATTGCTGAATAATTCCTGTAGTTGAATAATCTTTCTGCTGACAAATCTCGATAGTATTACTGTAAAAATCAACGACTTTACGTTTAATGTGGTACTAACTTAGTTCATGACATTTTTATAACACCATCACAATTGTGCCAGAACATAAACACAGTGAAGTTTATGAGAGTACGGTGTTCGTTCGTCCGTTGGTTTGTCTATGATACACGTGTAGCTCTTATGAGTGCCAAAATGCATAAGAACAAGATTGGTCATGAAAATCAAAGTACCTTAAGTACTGAAAGACCTTTTTGCAGTTTTTTTTTCTTTCAGAGTACATATGATATCTATGTTTTTTGCAGAGAAAAAAGCAAATTCTTACAGATTTAGAAGAACGGAAGACTTATTTGTTGCCATGGCAACAAGATTCTAGTTATTATTATTATTATTCTTTTTTCTTCTTATTTCTTCTCCGGTACTTTTTTGTCCGCGAGTGTTCTCAGAAACTGTTCACCCAACTGAGCTAAAACCTTTTTAGGGTTAATAGGTGTGTTGTGTAGGTGTGCGGAACGAAGGTCATTTTGCGCGCATACGCCTGCACGTGCGGGCGCGTGAAATGACTGAAATGACTAATATATTTAATATAGCCATAACTTTAACATTTTCCGATGAAATGCTTTGAAACTCATTATATAAGGATATATTAATAGTGTAGATAATGTGACACTGTCAAATTAGCAAGAACTCACGCGCATTTACGTGCGCTTCGCTCTGATTGGCTGAAACAAAAATCTCAATATCTTTTCCGTTTTTTGACGAAATGGTATGAAATTTAAAATATAAGCATACTTTAAGATGTCCTACAACATGATGTATAACATTTGTCATGAAAGCATGCGCATGCACGTGCGCTGCAATCTGATTGGCTTAAACTTCAAATGGCTGTAACTCCCTTGTTTTTCAACCAACCACGATAAGATTTAGAACATAGACAGACACAATAGACTCCTATAAGAAGTTACGGTCATCATGCACATGCATGCACGCGCATGCACGTGCGCTTTGCTCTGATTAGCTGAAACAAAAATCTCAATATCTTACTTGTTTTTTGACAAAATACTTTGAATTTTAAAACATAATCATACCTTAATACGTCCTAAACTATGATATATAAAAGTTTTCAAGAAACCACGCCCATGCACGTGTGCTGCGATCTGATTGGCTTAAACTTTAAATGCCTATAACTTTTTTGATTCTCAACAAAACAGGATGAAATTTAGAATATGAATAGATATGACGGATTCTTACATTATGCTACTATCAAACTTGAATGCAAGGACTTGCATGCACGTGTGCGCGCGCAATGCGTTAAATGACCGATTTACTTGATATAGTCGTAATTTTTTTTATGAAACGTTTCAAAATTCAAAGAATAGAAACACATTAAAAGTGTAGTCACGATGATATAGCTTTCATGCATTGCACCTTCGCGCGCGTGCAATGATCAAATGACTTGTATACTTGATATGGCCGTTACTTTTATATTTCTTTATGAAATGCTTTGATGACCTTGACCTTTGACCTTGACCTTTGACCCCTTGACCCAAAGGTCACAATCCAGCTCAAGTTCGTAGATGTATTTACAAACTCACTTTAACAAATGCTTAGAATAAAAAAGTCAACCCCCCCCCCTTCTCCTTAAAAAAAAAAAAATCAATAACAACGTAGAAAATTTCTCTGAAACTCGATCAACACCTGGGATCGACATAAAATTTCACTTAAGGTGCAGAAAAGACTTCATAGAAAGTTTCCTGAAAGTTTTACGGTAAGTCTCTAAAGTATATAGAAATTATGAATTTTTACGGCAAAAATTACAAATTCTGTCGTGTTTGAAATTTAAGTGCAGACGAACAAAGATATGATATAAACCTTTTAAAGCCTATTTCTCCAGATGTCGTTAATAGCATTCAATTCTACTGATATGAATTAATATTTTAATACCAAGCATTCTTCTTTTATTTCACCATTGAAATTTATCTGAATTTTTTTTAGAATTACACAATCCCCAGAAATAGCGAGTTTCGGTATATTAAAAAGCAATACACGTTTCTTTCCAGTAAAACCTCACGTGTTTGAATTCATGAAAAAATATTGATAAGGGGGTGTTAAACAATACCTGTCACATTAGCTGACACCAAAAAACCAGGGTACGTACACGACATTTTCTGATTTATTTGCATATGCAAACAGGGCTACCCTCAAATCCACGTGTTTTCCATGTCTTTATAAACATCACAAAAGCACCCCAGGAAGTAGCCTCCTATGCCCTGGAGAAATAGTTCCTGTCAAAAAACTTTATTTATTTATAGAGTAGATAAAATTTCCTAGGCACAGGTACCAGAGTTGTCAAACTGGCCTGGAAGGAAATTAAAAAAACTCTCAAAAGAAAGGAAAATCGGCTTAATGTATGGACCTACAATTGACTAAGTTCATTTTGATTGGTCAATTACCGGTGTGGTACCCCTAGTCGCCTTGAACCCAGTCCTGTCTTTCTGAAGAAAACCAACTCCGAGCCCGATGTAAAAATCTTAGTAGAGAAATGAGAATTTGAATTTTGCTGCCTTATTATGTTCCCCAAACGAAGTTTGGGAACATATTGTTTTTACTCTGTTTCTTATTATTATTATTATTATTCTTTTTTCTTCTTATTTCTTCTCCGGTACTTTTTTGTCCGCGAGTGTTCTCAGAAACTGTTCACCCAACTGAGCTAAAACCTTTTTAGGGTTAATAGGTGTGTTGTGTAGGTGTGCGGAACGAAGGTCATTTTGCGCGCATACGCCTGCACGTGCGGGCGCGTGAAATGACTGAAATGACTAATATATTTAATATAGCCATAACTTTAACATTTTCCGATGAAATGCTTTGAAACTCATTATATAAGGATATATTAATAGTGTAGATAATGTGACACTGTCAAATTAGCAAGAACTCACGCGCATTTACGTGCGCTTCGCTCTGATTGGCTGAAACAAAAATCTCAATATCTTTTCCGTTTTTTGACGAAATGGTATGAAATTTAAAATATAAGCATACTTTAAGATGTCCTACAACATGATGTATAACATTTGTCATGAAAGCATGCGCATGCACGTGCGCTGCAATCTGATTGGCTTAAACTTCAAATGGCTGTAACTCCCTTGTTTTTCAACCAACCACGATAAGATTTAGAACATAGACAGACACAATAGACTCCTATAAGAAGTTACGGTCATCATGCACATGCATGCACGCGCATGCACGTGCGCTTTGCTCTGATTAGCTGAAACAAAAATCTCAATATCTTACTTGTTTTTTGACAAAATACTTTGAATTTTAAAACATAATCATACCTTAATACGTCCTAAACTATGATATATAAAAGTTTTCAAGAAACCACGCCCATGCACGTGTGCTGCGATCTGATTGGCTTAAACTTTAAATGCCTATAACTTTTTTGATTCTCAACAAAACAGGATGAAATTTAGAATATGAATAGATATGACGGATTCTTACATTATGCTACTATCAAACTTGAATGCAAGGACTTGCATGCACGTGTGCGCGCGCAATGCGTTAAATGACCGATTTACTTGATATAGTCGTAATTTTTTTTATGAAACGTTTCAAAATTCAAAGAATAGAAACACATTAAAAGTGTAGTCACGATGATATAGCTTTCATGCATTGCACCTTCGCGCGCGTGCAATGATCAAATGACTTGTATACTTGATATGGCCGTTACTTTTATATTTCTTTATGAAATGCTTTGATGACCTTGACCTTTGACCTTGACCTTTGACCCCTTGACCCAAAGGTCACAATCCAGCTCAAGTTCGTAGATGTATTTACAAACTCACTTTAACAAATGCTTAGAATAAAAAAGTCAACCCCCCCCCCTTCTCCTTAAAAAAAAAAATCAATAACAACGTAGAAAATTTCTCTGAAACTCGATCAACACCTGGGATCGACATAAAATTTCACTTAAGGTGCAGAAAAGACTTCATAGAAAGTTTCCTGAAAGTTTTACGGTAAGTCTCTAAAGTATATAGAAATTATGAATTTTTACGGCAAAAATTACAAATTCTGTCGTGTTTGAAATTTAAGTGCAGACGAACAAAGATATGATATAAACCTTTTAAAGCCTATTTCTCCAGATGTCGTTAATAGCATTCAATTCTACTGATATGAATTAATATTTTAATACCAAGCATTCTTCTTTTATTTCACCATTGAAATTTATCTGAATTTTTTTTAGAATTACACAATCCCCAGAAATAGCGAGTTTCGGTATATTAAAAAGCAATACACGTTTCTTTCCAGTAAAACCTCACGTGTTTGAATTCATGAAAAAATATTGATAAGGGGGTGTTAAACAATACCTGTCACATTAGCTGACACCAAAAAACCAGGGTACGTACACGACATTTTCTGATTTATTTGCATATGCAAACAGGGCTACCCTCAAATCCACGTGTTTTCCATGTCTTTATAAACATCACAAAAGCACCCCAGGAAGTAGCCTCCTATGCCCTGGAGAAATAGTTCCTGTCAAAAAACTTTATTTATTTATAGAGTAGATAAAATTTCCTAGGCACAGGTACCAGAGTTGTCAAACTGGCCTGGAAGGAAATTAAAAAAACTCTCAAAAGAAAGGAAAATCGGCTTAATGTATGGACCTACAATTGACTAAGTTCATTTTGATTGGTCAATTACCGGTGTGGTACCCCTAGTCGCCTTGAACCCAGTCCTGTCTTTCTGAAGAAAACCAACTCCGAGCCCGATGTAAAAATCTTAGTAGAGAAATGAGAATTTGAATTTTGCTGCCTTATTATGTTCCCCAAACGAAGTTTGGGAACATATTGTTTTTACTCTGGTTTATTATTATGTTCCCCAAACGAAGTTGGGGAACATATTGTTTTTACTCTGTTTCTTATTATTATTATTATTATTATTATTTTTCTTCTTCCTGGGAAAATTTTGTCCACGAGTGATCTTGTAAACTACACATCCGACTTAGGTAAAATGTTTTTAGGGTTAGTAGGCATCTTATGTAGACTTGCCGAACGAAGGTCATTTTGCGCGCACGTGCTTGCAAGAGCGCGCACGTGCAATACGTGAAATGACCAATATAATGGATATTGCCGTAACTTTTCTATTTTTTGAAACTCATAATGTAAGGATACATTAGTAGTATAGACAAGATGGCATGGTCAAAATAGCAAGATCTCACGCGCATGCACGTGCGCTTTGCTCTGATTGGCTGATACTAAAGTCTCAATATCTTTCTTGTTTTTTGTCATAATCTTTTGAAATTTTTAACATAGTCCTACATTATGAAGGTCTACAGCATGATATATAAAAATTTTCATGAAAGCATGCGCATGCACGTGTGCTGTAATCTGATTGGCTGAAACTTTAAATGGCTATATCTCCTTTGTTTTTTGACGAAATGCTTTGAAATTTAAAACATAGTCATGCATTAGGATATACTAAAATATGATATAGAAAAAAATTCATGAAATCACGCGCATGCACGTGTGCTGCAATCTGATTGGCTGAAACTTTAATGGCTATATCTCCTTTGTTTTTTGACGAAATGGGTGGAATTTTAAAATATAGTCATTCATATAGATATCCTTCAATACGATAAAGATAAAAAAATTATGAAACCACGCGCATGCATGTGTGCTGCAATCTGATTGTCCGAAACTTCAAATGGCTATAACTCCCTTGTTTTTTTCAACCAAACAGGATGGGTAGAACATAGATAAATGTAAGGGATTCCTACAAGAAGGTATCAGTCATTATGCACGTGCATTGCACGTGCGTGCACGTGAAATGTTTTTAGTAAAATTAAAAATACACTCGAATGAGTGTATTTTTTAATACTTTTGTAAAATAACTTTGATAAAATATTCTTAGATAAAATACACTGTAGACAAAAAAGAAATGTCATTGCATATGCATGAAACATGCATTGACATTTTGCTGCCTTATTATGTAATCCTTCTGTCAAAAAATTTTTTGGAAAACGAAGTTTGTCTTATTAAATGAAGCTTCTAAATATGATTTAAAGGGAATATGGCACCAAAACTTGAAAAGGGACAGGTTGGGGAGCGTCATTTTACTTAAATCTGTAGCTGCCTTATTTGAATATATGTTCCCCAAACGGAGTTTGGGAACATATTGTTTTTACTCTGTTTCTTATTATTATTATTATTATTCTTTTTTCTTCTTATTTCTTCTCCGGTACTTTTTTGTCCGCGAGTGTTCTCAGAAACTGTTCACCCAACTGAGCTAAAACCTTTTTAGGGTTAATAGGTGTGTTGTGTAGGTGTGCGGAACGAAGGTCATTTTGCGCGCATACGCCTGCACGTGCGGGCGCGTGAAATGACTGAAATGACTAATATATTTAATATAGCCATAACTTTAACATTTTCCGATGAAATGCTTTGAAACTCATTATATAAGGATATATTAATAGTGTAGATAATGTGACACTGTCAAATTAGCAAGAACTCACGCGCATTTACGTGCGCTTCGCTCTGATTGGCTGAAACAAAAATCTCAATATCTTTTCCGTTTTTTGACGAAATGGTATGAAATTTAAAATATAAGCATACTTTAAGATGTCCTACAACATGATGTATAACATTTGTCATGAAAGCATGCGCATGCACGTGCGCTGCAATCTGATTGGCTTAAACTTCAAATGGCTGTAACTCCCTTGTTTTTCAACCAACCACGATAAGATTTAGAACATAGACAGACACAATAGACTCCTATAAGAAGTTACGGTCATCATGCACATGCATGCACGCGCATGCACGTGCGCTTTGCTCTGATTAGCTGAAACAAAAATCTCAATATCTTACTTGTTTTTTGACAAAATACTTTGAATTTTAAAACATAATCATACCTTAATACGTCCTAAACTATGATATATAAAAGTTTTCAAGAAACCACGCCCATGCACGTGTGCTGCGATCTGATTGGCTTAAACTTTAAATGCCTATAACTTTTTTGATTCTCAACAAAACAGGATGAAATTTAGAATATGAATAGATATGACGGATTCTTACATTATGCTACTATCAAACTTGAATGCAAGGACTTGCATGCACGTGTGCGCGCGCAATGCGTTAAATGACCGATTTACTTGATATAGTCGTAATTTTTTTTATGAAACGTTTCAAAATTCAAAGAATAGAAACACATTAAAAGTGTAGTCACGATGATATAGCTTTCATGCATTGCACCTTCGCGCGCGTGCAATGATCAAATGACTTGTATACTTGATATGGCCGTTACTTTTATATTTCTTTATGAAATGCTTTGATGACCTTGACCTTTGACCTTGACCTTTGACCCCTTGACCCAAAGGTCACAATCCAGCTCAAGTTCGTAGATGTATTTACAAACTCACTTTAACAAATGCTTAGAATAAATAAGTCAACCCCCCCCCCCTTCTCCTTAAAAAAAAAAATCAAAAGCAACGTAGAAAATTTCTCTGAAACTCTATCAACACCTGGGATCGACATAAAATTTCACTCAAAGTGCAGAAAAGACTTCATAGAAAGTTTCCTGAAAGTTTTACGGTAAGTCTCTAAAGTATATAGAAATTATGAATTTTTACGGCAAAAATTACAAATTCTGTCGTGTTTGAAATTTAAGTGCAGACGAACAAAGATATGATATAAACCTTTTAAAGCCTATTTCTCCAGATGTCGTTAATAGCATTCAATTCTACTGATATGAATTAATATTTTAATACCAAGCATTCTTCTTTTATTTCACCATTGA
>NW_026940965.1:0-12714 GCF_032062105.1 Saccostrea cuccullata
TAAAGGCGTAAGCAATACATAGTTATGTGGGTTGTTCGAGAGTTGGTAACGCAAAATAACTGTAAAGTTACACTTAATTGAAAGAATAATCTTTTTAAGTATTAGCAGACATTGGGTCTAATTCACGTTCATATTTTTTTACGAACTTTTAATGTGTAACTACAATAATAATAAATGAAATGTAAATATACCAGATGCATGCACAAAAGGTTACATGTAATTTATAGATGCGATATCATAATTCAGGTGTTTAGCAAACATTTAAACTACGATTTAACAAAACGTAAGGAATGGCAAATGTTTTTCTGACAATATAAGCATGAATTTAAAAGGTTTTTAGTTATTCAGTTTCACTTGTACACCATTCGATACTGAAAATCAATTCAACACTCTTTTTTGTTTTCTGGTTATAACTTAAGAAAAATAAATGACTTTTAACCCGCTGATAAATTAGTTTGAATTTCTCGTGATCGAGAAATCAAGGAAATCAATTATTCATGTACATGTAAGTCTATGTCGAATGTACAGTTGAATTTAAGAAAAAAATTATCAATGTTCTCCATTATATCACTGTTTACATGTTCAGTGTACATGTCCGCATCGTCGCATAAACAACAATGATCGATCAACAATACCATTACTGTATTGGAATAAACAAGGGGCGAGGCTTACTGGCGGTAAGATTAAAGCGGGGTCCGCTTCACGCATCAGTGCGTAAAGCGGTCCCAGGAAGCGAACGCCGGGTTCGCTATAGCGGACCCAGAGCTGATTTAACGGTTGAATGAATTTCTTTCCATTACCGGAAGTTGCTTTTTAGCCCTCTTAACAGAATTCAAAATTTTCCATTTTAAATAAAATTTTAGCAATATTTTGGGTTTCCAAGGTTTTGAAACTGTGAATTATAAGTATTGTACTAAAATGCCGGGAAAAAATCAATCCTTTCTTTACCGGATGTGATGCCTATATTTCCTCAAAATGACTGATAGCAAGAAGGGGGGATGTTGAAAGAGTTATATGTTACCTTCTAAAGTTTAATGATAACATTAAAAATGAATATATTTAAGTAAAAAGTAAATTTACAACAAATTAATGCTCCATTTAAACATTAAATGTTAATTTTAGACCTTAGAAAGAAATAAATACCCGGTAAATCTTAAAACATCCCCCCTTCTGACCATTTAATGAAAACGTGCTAGTCCGCCATAAACAACCAATGCAGCCCGATTTCTACCATGCATTAAGTTTAATAATGTCTTAATCTGAGCGAAATTAATATTCTTGGGCATTTTCAAATAAATGTTTTCAGATATTGCGATCGAATTTTCTCAAACCTGGCGTAATGTAGCAACTTTTGGACTTTCGGTCAAGAAACTGTCATTTATGCTATTGAAACACATGAGCCTGATGAGCCGTACTATAGTGTACATTTGCATCTGCAACTCTTTTTTTCTTTATTTTGAGAATTTCCAGCATTAGCAATGAAAATCAGTCATTATGAGGTAATATAGTCATCACATCCGGTAAAGAAAGAAGGATTTTTTCCCGGCCTTTTAGTACAATACTTATGATTAACAGTTTCAAAACCTTGGAAACTCAAAATATTGTTAAAATTTTATCTAAAATGGAAAATTTTGAATTCTGTTAAGAGGGCTAAAAAGCAACTTCCGGTAACGGAAAGAAATTCATTCAACCGTTAAATAGTTAAAGATATCTTAACGTTTTTGGTACATAGTTATATCCCGTATATAATTTTCAAAACAACTGGCCGCGGCAGGGATCGTGACCTACATGTATGTGTATTGAACGTCGATCACAGACAAGGGAGAGAACAGAACAGTATACACTAAAACAAAACAGAGGGAAGAGTTCTGTTTGAATTCAAACATGCAATTAAATAAATTTGGGGATAACATAGAGGGGTCTGAGGCGCAAATTGTCCCTAATGAGCTCCAAAATCCACCGTAAATTATTACAAAAGCGAAGTTATTTTCGCAAATCACCGTAAATTATAACATAAGCGAAGTTATGGTAACCTTTCTGTATTTGTAGTTCATCCAATAAATCTATTTAGATCGTAAAACATCGTCCCGATCTTATAAATCTGTTTGTTGCTATCATTGTTAAAAAAGGTGAAAAACAGCCGGGCACTTGTACCTGTTTCGCTGCATGCTAATGACCACTTCATCGAATACTCGGTCGGAACTCCTCTAGAATTTAGGATTCCGCATATGAAAAATTATCCTGCCTCTGATAAAAATCGTGAAATTTCATTGACCGAGAGCAATACTGATTGAAACTATGTTATGTTGTCTACCCACCTCGCATTGCTAATGTACCCCCTCCACGTGACCTACCCGCCATATATTACAAATTTACCAACCACACATCATCAATATACTGCTTTCACTTGAGCTGCATATCTGACGTCACAATGCGTCTGACGACAACGTACACTGGATGTAGAACGTATTGCAAGGACGTTCAGTGAATGCTGTTTATTGATACTATCAATATTTAATCTTTTAGAGAACCACCGGCAGGATAAATTCGTTATGTAGACTCTTAGAGGGGTAATACGGAAATATGTGAGGTCCTTGAAAAAATGCATATTGGGCTCGGCTTACGCCTCTCCCTATATGGATTTTTACAATGACTCCACATATTTTCGTATTACCCCTCTAAGTGTCTACATAACTAGTACAAGAATAGATATGGGTTACCCCATATCCCAAGATATTCGAATTTTAGATTTAATATGTTTAACAGTGTTTATAATGACTTTAATTAAAAAAACTGCACTGTCTAATTATGGAATTGGTGTAAATTTCGTTAGTTCGTTGCATTACTGTCACCCAGTCTCCTAACAAACAGTACACATACCTGTGTCCGCAAGACCAACATTAGCCTTGGTCTATACACGTGCGATGGAGCTGTCAAACGCATCCAGCGAGCTCGGAGAAACACATTTTGTTTTGCCGAGAAGTTACGATGGCAGACAAAACTTTTCTTTTCTTAATTAGATCATATGAATACGTATTCTGATTAATAAAAATTATACAATCCCTGTTGAACTATAGTTTGTTCTAGTATTTGCATCTGCAACAACTTGTATTTAAAATGGCCGGGTTAGGAAAATCAGGACCGGGTCGAAAAATTCTAAACTGAAAACCTTTTTTGTTTTGAAAATTACTGAAATATACTAATGTAATCATCGCAGAAATTACTTACATAATTCGAGTTCTATATAAAATGGTATGCTGAACTTCAACACGAACCCGAATCTCCGACCCAGTTCTCGTTTTGCTACACAATTTATACCCTACAGTTTACCAAGTGTACACACCAGCAGAATCCGGCCAGGGATTGAAAATTCCGTCATTTAATAAAACACACACACAGAATGATTATTTTTTTCTTTAAGAAGAAATTGTATGATAATCAACGGACCATAAACATGTACTTAATACAATTGTTGATATAGTATTATCAATTTATCGGTGAAAAGATATGAATCGAAGAATGACCTAAATATTCTCTGTTATCAAACATGTAAAAAAAAAAGGCTGAGGAGGGAGCGAGAGTAGGAATATTGATATTTTTTATTTGCATTTCGGGGGTAAAGTGATTATAATAGTATTTTGACGTTGTTTTTGATTTCTTTAACGTATGACATACACAACTTTACTCTTATCATGAACAATAATGTTGTATCTACTTATCATGATGGAACTATTTTGGTCGGACCAATTTAATTTGTGTGAGCCGCCGCTGACTACAGTAATATATCTTGCATTAATAGTATGCACTGATCGAATATATTAATTACATTGTTACAAGTTATTCACAACAAGACGCAAAGTTAACACAGCTAAACATCTATCGATGTCATAACAAAGGTAGATCATTTCTATTGTTTAAATGATTGAATTATGTTGTAAATATAGACATGCATGTAAATTTTAGAGCTATAAATCTAGTTTACATAATACTTTATACATGTAATAAAGTTATTATTATGTGGTTTCTATTATTTGTAATTTTAAGTATTTCCCAAAAATAAAGTAATTTGAAAATGAACTTTGAGGAGGATGTAAAACTTAAGATTGTAAATAGCGAATAACTTGTTCTCAAGCTGTAGACATTTGTATGCATTGTACGTAGAAAAATTTGAAATAATATATTTTTTATCTATATCTTATGCTAAGTACTTTAATTTGATAGTAATATATCAATCTGAAGCTAATAATATAGATTTTGATTTGATGGGCGAATTCATTCACTAAAGTAAAATCACGATTCCCCTTATGTACTATTAGAGATTTTTAAAAGGCAGAATTTATACTTCCCTTTAAAATGTCAAACTGGGCCTGCTCTTGACAAAAAAGAAAAAAAATATTAAAGAGAGCGTTTTTGATTTATTAAATACTAGCTGCATTAATGATAAATGCTGCCTCCTTCTTCCGGGGAACTTTTGGACTAATTTCACTCTGAATTACTTGACTAGTACATGTATTTGTAGAAAAGTGAGACTGAGATCAAGAGTGGATTTATGGTGAAGAGAACCCTGGTGACAGAGTTAGGATACATTGGACAAAATGATACTGGCAGGATACTCATTCTATTTAGTGGTTTTATGTAAACCCAGTGTCTATACTATATTGTTAATAAATATAATGTTCATTCTTATTACCGTGTAACCAGCTGCAAATCTGTAGTTCTTTGAAAAAAAAATTGACAGACCGGAGAGCTACAGTGCCATCTATTGAAAAAAAAAACTATATTTATTGCGCACAAAAATTTGTGCTTAGTTCTGGATTAGTTCTTCCAATTTCTTACCTCAATTGCCAAAAAGATACATTTTAAAAAAATCCTTACTCCTCTATGAATTACTCTTGTAGTTGGCATCTGCACGAACTGCGTTCAGCCAAAATTGCAGTTTAAATAGATGTTTGATGATCTCAATTTTCAGGAGCAGTAGGGCTATTAAAAACAATTACAAGGAACGTTTTGTTGTGGAAACAATGAAAGAATATGTTAGGTACACACGGTTTCTAATATTTTGAGATCTCAGTTTAAAAAACACGGAGAAATGAATCGAAAAACCGCGCATTTCTTTGTGTGCAATAGATAAATAGTTTTTTCAATGGGTGGCATTGTAGCTGTGATTTTTTTCGGAGAGCTACAGATCTGCAGCTACTGTGTAACAAGAAAGAAATGAAAATATTATTTGAGGAGAAATGCGAGATATTTTCCTCTTATGGTGACGGGTACTTAAGGATAAATATACATGTAGTTCAGTTTTTATACATCAAATTAGTTACAAAATGCATTGTCGTGTTGCTCACTCTTTTCTTTCCAGTGACTTTCATCAGGTCTAGGCGGCCTCTGTTTTTGGAGGATAGATTTTATCCTCTAGAAACAGAGGATGGAGGTGTCGCCACTTACCGGACTTTTCAAAACAAAGGGCAGTCTAAACCAAACAAATGACAGCAACTCTTGCATCTAAAGTCCCAGTTTATGTACCGTACTCTGATTTTTCAACCAAAACAAATAAAAGGTTAAATTTCATACGATGATGGTTAAATATAGGTATTTAAATCATTTTAACAAATTTTGGTAATTTGCTGTCAATAAATAATTCATTTGAAAGCTTTGTTAAAGACCCGGCCTTTCCTGTCTGAAAATTAATTATAGCCAACCTCATTTTCCGGTACCATAATTATGTGTTAACAGCATAAAAGTTTTAAAAAACATTTTTGAAAAATTCAGTTTCATTATTATTTCATTAAATAAGACGGTAGAGGAATTTTTCTTTGAAGTTTGCTCTTCTGCACGGGACTACATTGGGCGGAGCTACTTTCCGTTCTGTATTAGTCTTCAATACTGTTGTATGTGTATACATCTAATAAAACTGAAATATTAAGACCCCTGAAATAAATTAGGATCAATCTCCATCTACAGCAAGGTTAGACCGTCCCCCTTATCAGTTAAGACTGACTTAAATTCAATAGACTCTATTCACGCACGCGCTAAAGTTCGTAGCGATAACGAGGCTGACCTGACAAAAAGCACATGTGCGAGCAGACGCTGAAAATGGACGGCCATGCGAAAACAGGCTCCGCGGCTTATTGTTGCGTGCCGCTTTGTAGCGAGGACAGTCGTCGGGGTACAGCAACATCCTTCCACTCTTTTCCAAAGGATCCATCTGCACGGAAAGAGTGGATTATTAAAATACGGCGAGACGAAGGCCCTGACTTCCATGTAAGTTTTTCACGTGCCTGACTCTGAGTTTGTCGGTTTTGTGAATATATAAAAATCCCTCACTGAAACAACTGAAAAAAGTCACAGATTTTAAATTTTGATTATATTTTCCTTTAATTTCATTGAGTTTTGACATACTGGACCCTTTTATTTAATCACAGTGAGGCGATAGATTCCACATCACCAGTGATGTTTACGTCCATCTTGCTATATTATAAACTGCACACAAGCGAAGTTTCGTATCATCTGGCACTTTCATTACATCTCTACATGGTTTGAAATTAAATTATTACATTTCGATGTAACACCCTTGAATACATTTTCAAGTCATATAAAATGTATTTTGTATGATAAATATCGCTACAAGCGTGAAAACCCAAGCCCCATTCCAACCAACATGCCACTTAATTATTTCGATCCGAAGACAAAAACAAATCTCTTCATAACATCTTGAGCCTGTATAGTATTAAATCATACAAATGTATCATTATGTATACACTGTATCGGTCGTGAGACATGTTTAATATTTAGGCTATTTGAAATTAGGCCTACAATTTATAGGCCATATGGGCATCAACAAAACAAAATGCCAAACATACACTAAGCCTGTTCTCAAAATCAGTAACTATTGAAAATACATGTACATTTACACTTGTAATCAAGATGTCCAGTTCCTTTTAGTTATATCTAAAAGTTTTAAAAATTCTTTTGTCTACAGCATCCTAATTTTATATGCACCAACTTGGAATATTTTTTTATTCTGCAACTACCATTTGCATATAGTTCCCTCACAATAAGTGCGGCACTACTCTTTTGCAGGGCAAAATGCTATATTTTGGTTAAATTTGATGTAAAGGCAATTGTCTTTCCATGTCATTTGAATATCTATCTGTATCAACAAAAATGCCAATGAATTTGCCATGTAAAAGAGTAGAGCCACGTACGTTGAATTATGGTGAAGGAGGCAATTGATATAATAAAGCCAAGGTAAGCAGCTGGTATAAACCAAAGATACATTTTGAAAATTTGGCAAAGAAAGCCTTGTGCACCCATTATTTAATTACATTCTAAGCTTTATATAAAGGAGACGTTTCAACAGAAGCATAATATAAGTAGATATATATATACTTTATTATAAAGTTTTTTTTTAAGTATACTTTTTAAAACATATAATTTTTTAATTGTAACTGAAATAATAGCAATGCCAATCGGATGATCTACAACTTTATTAATATTTTTCAGATATCCAAGTCCACATATGTGTGCTCAAAGCATTTTAAGGAAGATGATATTGTTAAAACATTGACAGGTACAAGCAGCTTCAAAGTTTAAGTTCTTTTGTTGTTACTTCATTTAATTGATCTATGATAAATTTATATTCTTCAATTCAAAATACACATGTATATAAACTTTCTAAAAAATCAAGATGGCATTTCTAATTAAAGTTAAAAAATAAAATTGTAATTTGGGGAAAAGTAAAACGTAAACAAACATGTAATATTTTAATTTGGAAATACATGATTAAAAATTAAATGATGGTTAAACATCTATACATCTTTTAGGACTAAGAAAATTGAAGAAAGGCACAGTGCCAAGTATATTTCCATGGACCAAGATTGCACCAAGCCGTAAACCACCCAAGAAGAGAGAAGGACCTCCTCAGTAAGATTTAATAAGTGATGATCGATACAATTTGCAGTATTAATTTTGCTAGTGATAAACAAAATACTGCATTGTATTATTTAAGCACTGAGTTGTAAATTTTGATGTCCATCATGTCACAACATAAACAGCTGTGCTCACAAATTGAGTTACATGCATAAGCACATCATGTGTTTGTACAACTGGTCATGTTACAGCATAATGGACATGAAAAATGGACAATTCGGTACTTATATTAACATTTGTTAAGTAATAAATACAGCTTGAATAATGCACACAATACCTGTACAAGGCCATAGTAAAAAAAATCCTAGATTTTCATCCTCATCTCCATTTTTTTTTTTCAAAATAATTCTTTTTTCTTTGTCTCAATTCAGACAGGGATCGGTAATCAATTACCGGTACTTTTCAACTTTCGTTCTCTATCCCACATATATCAGTATGATTTCTACAGCTCAGCTGACAAGATCAATGACTATTGCTGTAATATAAACTGAAGTATTATACAAGGAGCATCAGTTGTGAAAGATGCCTGATGCCAGACAATGTGTAGTAAGAGATATTAATTATATACATTTTAAATTTACCTTTAACTATGACTTTCATTTGGATATAAAAGATATCTACACCATCTGATCAAGTCAAAAATAATGCATGTATAATGGAAAAAATAAAAAAAAATATGTTATGAAATCCACCGACCTGCCTTGATTTTTAAAAAATATTGGATGAGAATGAGAGTCTAGATTTTTTTTAATTAAAGCCTAATTACATGTGTAGGTTATTGGCTGATTAATGAGCCATTGTAATAGCTCACCTAAACAGACGAAAGCTCAAGTGTCAGATTTTCTGATCAAATTTGTGTATTATTCGTCACTGCGTGGTGTTTTTAGTATCATTATAAGTAATATTTCACATTTTCTTTCATTGAGCTAGTTCAACAAAACTTGGCACATGCATGTACAATCCTTTGGTGAGGGGAAATCAAGATTGTTCAAAATCACCTTTCAAAGGGAGATAATTAAGAAATAGTCAATGAAAATCTTATGTGGGATCCTCTAAAAATCTGATGAAAAAAAATGGGAGCCAGGAAAGATGAGACTTATAATTGAAACCTTATCGATATATAGTATAGTTTCAAGTTTTACTTATTTGGAATGCATAGAAAAAACTAAACTGTAAATTTAAATATATATATAAAACTAGCAATACACATGTATTTTGCATGTAAGTGTGGGGAAATTTTAGGCATTCAAAGCATCATAACACAGACACGGGGTCAAAGTGTTAAAGGTTACATTTTAATTTGACATCACACATGTTGAACGCCTTGGAAGTGCAACGTCATAAGCGAGAACCAAATATCAAGTTCAATTTAAACAGAAGATGTGCATTGGCTCTTCCATTATCTACCCAAACAATAATACCGGAAATTTGAAATATAAATCACATTTGCAATGAAACACTTCATAGGTTTAATATTCAGTTTGTTTGCAAACACTGTTGTAATTATGAGACTATTTCTTTCAAAAAATAATGATTCATGGACTCATTGCTTAAAAATATCCTCTTATATGTTGGTTCAAATCACCCCAGAGGGAGAGCATCACAGTAATATGGTCAGTCTTGTCTTGCATGAAAAAAAGTAAATTGATTTTATAAATACACACTTTTTCCCCAGATAAATTTGTTTTGGTACCAATGAATTATGAAAGTTTAAAAAAACTTACCTGGATGTGTAAACGTTAGTGTAAAGTATGTCATGAAAATAATTTCTACATGCAATGTTGTGTCTGCCCTCAAACTTAATTTTTCTTTTATCATTTTCTATGTGGTGAAGCTTTTATACGACCAGACATGTAAAAAGTATTGCACAAATTGCAATTTTGTGATCAAATGTGGTTTATGAATCATTAATGTTTTGAATGGGCAAATTTTTAGTTCCAATAAGATAAGCTTACTTCTCAAAGTTCTACTGTATCAAAATAACACATAGCTATGTATTATACATGTATTTTAATACATATTGATCTTTTCAGAGAAGAAACATCAGTTATTAAGAAGAAGAAAACATCATCGTCGATCTCGTTAGACACAGACCAACATTCATCAAATGCATCATGTGCCATTTACACACCAACAGATATGCCATCTGAAGAGCATGACTATTGTCGCCAAGCACCATCTCTTGAAGAAGATCTTGAGGTAATACACAGATCATGAGTTCCTTTGATCTTGGGGGTGTGTTGTCTTTAGTTAACACCTGAGCTGAAAATTCAAGTGAGCTTTTCTGATCACCCATTGTCTGTCGTCTACCCGTTGTCAAAACTAATCTGACTGAAACTTACGTTGTCCGTGGAAATATATATCATTTAATTTCTATAAAATACTTGATTCTGATTGGATAAAAAATTCTTTTGAAACCTGCATCAATAAAATCTAGAGTTCGCGTGCACTAAGCAGCCGGAACTACTTTGGCAGTCGTTACATGTATACTCCCTCTTCCTGATTACTTTTTGAAGAAATAATTAAATACTTTTACTCTAATAAATATTTTCCTGAATTTCGGAACCTGTCCGTTACGTTCCTGACTTATTTTCTACTTTCGTTTCTTTTTGTGAATTATCCCCCTTTGCTAAACAAATCACATCGTCTGCATAACAACAATACAGTTTTGGGAAAGAAAGAAAGAAATCGACGTTATAGTCGTTACCTTTGTTAAATGTTTAGCTTTGAGATGTCTGGTATGAACAATAGAATTCTGAAGAAACGTTTTTTATGCTACCAACGAAAGGAAAAACCGTTAATCTGTTAAAACTTGGGAAACGAATGATCGAGAAAAACGACACTGCATGAATGAGGACAGATTCTTTTATTCTTAAACAGTCGGCAGCAAAATCTTTCAGGTTTTACAGCATTGACAGGTTGTGATACGTATTTATATGTTTGGTTTGAAATTCAGATGAAAAGATGTGCAAATGAAATCCAAAATTTCTGTGACCAAACGTTAGAACTGTTAGGATATTTGAGTAGCTTCCCTTTACATTTACGAACTTAGATAACTTACCAGGTAAAAAATATACCGATTGGGATAACACAAAAGGTAAGTTTTTTGTTTTAAAGAACTGTAAATTATTTCAGAGAATGTTGGTAATGCCACGACAACATTTGAGATCGTTTCCTCGTTTGAGCCATTTTGAATTTCAGCAACGTTAACGTTGTTGTAATATGTATTCGTGCGCACTGTTTTTGATGCGTAAATTTAATAGAAAGGCGAAAGAAAGATTCGTTTTATTAATTTAAAAGCATAATTAAACGATAAGAAATGAATGTAATATTTTTTCCTTTGATCGATGTATCAAAGAAAAATTTGGACGGAAAACTTTTTCATCAATGCGCTACGCGAAGTTTTCCGTCCAAATTTTTCTTTGATACATCGATCAAAGGAAAAAATATTACATTCATTTCTTAAATACTGCGAATGCATGGTCCCCGTCGAGGCCTCATCTAAGAACTCTAGCGGAAGTTTAGATGCTGCACAGCTAAAAAGTGGGATTTTTTTTCTTATTTTCTCTAAATAATATTTATTTTATCTTTGCTTAAATTATCAGGCAGAGTGTATTTTGTCTTTACAGTACGTTTTCTTTTGTGTTTAATTCCTTTTCCTCTAATCTTTAATTAAAAGAAATATGAAAGTAATGTTATCTATGTATTGTTTGAGCATTTAAATGCCTTTTTATTTGTCCTGATAGGGAAAAAACATAAAAATTAAACAAAATAACAAGAAATATTAAATAGAAATGAAGCGCAAGAAGTGCCAACTTTGAAAGCGTATTGTAAAAATTCTAGACATAGAATCTCAAATCGCCACATACAATTGATAGTTTAATGTCTGATCTTTTATTTAATTGTACTCTGGTGCTTGCACTTTTTGATTAAAGGTAGGCATGCGGCGTTCGAAAATTACCTATGCTATCCTCTGAAATCAGAAGATAAACTAGAAACTCTTGTTGCTTCAGCAACAAAGAAGGTCTTCCGTTCTCCTCTATTTATCTGTAAGAAGGTATGTCCCAAAATCATTTCAAATACTCTTTTTATAAAAGATATTTATGGGAGAGTAAGAAACTCAATTTATGCAGTTTTTCTCTCATAACCAGAAGTCGTCGTTTTTGTTTCCAATGGGACTGACATATTTCGAAACTACTAGTAAAAAGCTATTAAGGTAATTCTAAGAAAGATTCCATAAAGAAAAGTTTAAAATTTTGATTTCTTTGATCACTTCCTGTGACGACCGGAAGTGACGATGGATGATCTTAAATTCAAAGGATTTGTCTACTTATCAAGGTCTACCACCCCTAGTAGTTTAGTGTCTTAATCTCTTACCGTTAACGAGATCTAGTAATGATAACTTCTGATTTTGAGGACAGGAAGTCTCGTGACAGGAAGTTAATTTTACTGAGATATTAGACATTACTGTAGACATTTGCAGTCTGAATAACATATCCAAAAATTATTACAAATACTTTAACTATAACAAGTATTTATGGGAAAGAGAAATATTCAAATTATGAAGTTTTTCTCTTTTAACCGGAAGTTGTCGATTTTGTTTCCGGTGATACTATCATATTTCAAAACTACAAATAAGATGCTATAATGTGATGCAAAAAGTTTCTATAAAGAAAAGTTGAATTTTTCGATTTCTTTGATGACTTCCCGTGACAACCGGAAGTGACGGCGGACAATGTTATCCCAACTGGTTTTGCCTAATCATCAAGATCTACCACTTGAAAC